>NC_060188.1:4818122-4940622 GCF_021184085.1 Oncorhynchus gorbuscha
ATACACAGCATAGCCATGTAGCGTGATGTCAATCTGAATACACAGCATAGCCATGTAGCGTGATGTCAATCTGAATACACAGTATAGCCATGTAGCGTGATGTCAATCTGAATACACAGTATAGCCATGTAGCGTGATGTCAATCTGAATACACAGCATAGCCATGTAGCGTGATGTCAATCTGAATACACAGCATAGCCATGTAGCGTGATGTCAATCTGAATTAAAGAAGCCAGATGTTGGAGTCTTGGGGTGGGGGGGGTAGGCCTACCCAACCAAATAAAAACAGTGGATCCCAAAACCCCTGCATAAAATGCACCTTGTACCCATCAAAGCCCCCCCCCCCCCCAAATTTGTGCATAGATCATGATCCTTTACAACCAGCTAGTTTTAAAAACATCCTCCAAATAAATCGACGTCAGTTATTTCCCTGTTCTTTAATACCAGACATAAGAGAGAATGACAGAGGAAAGAGAGTAATGCACAATGGTCCTTATTCAGTCAGGACAGGACTTCTAAGAAAATACAATAAAGATTCAAAACATACAGAATTTGCATGTTCTTTCACGGTCATTTTTTTGTAACAATCAAAATCAAATGATAATTTTGTTTTTAAATGTAAAGCAATTTTAATAAAAATGTATATAAAGCACTCCATTTTTTGTAAGTTCATTTAAAGCCCATTATTTGGTTAATATGTACAGTGCCTTCATAAAGTATTCACACCCTTGACTTTTTCCACATTTTGTTGTTACTTAGTGGGATTTTTTGGCAATGATATACACTTTGAAATGAGAGAATTGTGTAAGAAAAAATCTAATATTTGTGCAAAATTCATGAAAAATAAAAACACTAATATATGTTGATGAGATAAGTATTCAACCCCCTGAGTCAATACATGTTAGAATCACCTTTGAGTCTGAGTAAGTCTCTTTCCACACCTGGATTGTGCAACATTTGTCCATTATTCTTTTTAGAATCCTTCAAGCTCTGTCAAATTGTTTGTTGATCAATGTTAGACAACCATTTTTAGGTCTTGCCATTCAAGCAGATTTAAGTCAAAACTAACTCGGCCACTCTGGAACATTCACTGTATGCAACTCCAGCATAGATTTGGCCTCGTGTTTTAGGTTATTGTCCTGCTGAAAGGTGAATTCCTCTCCCAGTGTCTAGTCTAGTGGAAAGCAGACTGACCAAGGTTTTCGTATAGAATTTTAACAATTACAAGCATACCCATAACAAGATGCAGCCATCACTGCTTGAAAATATGGAGGGTGGTACTCTCAAACATAACACTTTGTATTCAGGGCAAAAAGTTTATTGCTTTGCCACATTTTTTGAAGTATTACTTTAGTGCCTTGTGGCAAACAGGATACATGTTTCAGAATATTTTGATTCTATACAGGCTTCCTTCTTTTCACCCTGTCAATGAGGTTAGTAATTGTGAAGTAACTACAATGTTAGTGATCCATCCTCAGTTTCCTCCTGTCATAGCCACTATACTCTGTAACTGTTTTAATGTCTCCATTGTCCTCATGGTGAAATCCCTGAGCAGTTTCCTTCCTCTCCGGCAACGCAGTTAGGAAGGACGCCTGTATCTCTGTAGTGACTGGGTGCATTGAGACACCATCCAAAGTGTAATTAATAACCACCATGCTCAAAGGGATATTCTATGCCTGTTTTATTTTTTTTTACCCATCTACCAATAGGTGGCCTTCTTTGCGAGGAATTGGAAAACCTCCCTGTTCTTTATGGTTGAAATTCACTGCTGACTAAAGATAATTGTGTGTATGGGGTACAAAGATGAGGTTGTCATTCAAAAATCATGTTAAACACTATTACTGCACACAGAGTCCATGCAACTTGTGTGACTTAAGCACATTTTTACTCCTGAATGTTTTTAAGCTTTCCATAACAAAGGAGTTGAATACTTATTGAATTTAGAAATGTAGAAAATCAAATTCCACTTTGACGTTATGGGGTATTGTGTGTAGGCCAGTGACCAAAATAAATCTACATTTAATCCATTTTAAATTCAGGCTATAACAACAACATTTGGTAAAAGTCAAGGGGTGTGCATACTTTCTGAAGGCCCTGTAAACTGCTACGGATTTAAAAACAAAGGATATTTTCTCTCTTTCTGAAAGTCATAAGTTTTTCAGTGCTTCATTTTTTAAAATCATTTTTTGTTCTTCGTACATTAAAATGGAGTGGAGTTGGAACTCTGGAACCCTGGCCTTCCTGAGACAAGATCCACTTTATGTGCAAGATAGTGAGCAATTATGGTTTTTTTAAAGTTTTTTTACAAAGGAAAAATGTAATAAAAACGCACAGGCTTTAGATAGTCCATGAAATCAACATAGAACAAAGATGTCAAAGGTCAAATATAACATGACAACACTGTTGGATCCCAGAGTTCTGAAAGTAGCACAATATTAAAATCTTCATTCTGTAAAGTGTTTTTGTTATTCTTTTTAAAAATGGAAGTATGTCCTTTTTTTTTTTTTTTCTCCAACATTTTCGTAAAGTTAATTCATTTTCCTCGAACTTCAGACAAACAAACATGGCTGTAAACCGTCAGTGGCCTTGCAGAAAACAAGCAGACATAACGCATGAGATTTGAACAAAAATGAAACTGAACAAAAGCTAACAAACCAAAAAGGTAGGCACCTCTGAAGTGAGCCTTGTAATCAACCCTCCTTCTGATGTCTTGTCCTTCGGTTTCTCCCTGAATAGACAGGGAGAGCTACAAGTCTCTCTACCCAAACTCTATGGCCACAGAGGTCTTCAAAAATACTTTTTTTGTTACTTTTTTCAATATTTGTTTTTTTTGTTGCTTTTGTATACTTTTAAAGTTTATAATCTGAAAAGAATGGTGCAATACTTATACTTAATAATCCATATTTGTTCTTGGATTATTCCACAATGAAAGCCACTACAAGGTATATAAACATATTACAGATTAAAAACACTTATTTTCTTAAGTCCTTGAGTAAACATTTACACGTGAAGTCGCCGTCTGCCCCCAGTATTTTATCTGGCGTTGTTCGATTAGCTTGAGGGGAGGACTGACACTCAGTGCAACGCTAGAGTCTAATAACAATAAACATCACAATATACTTTGATAAGCCAAAATAAAACATAAAACTAATATACTGAATAGAAATCAAATGAAAAAGCGGAGATAATTCCCGCTGTAAATCACAGGCTCACAATCGTTTGAAACCTCATACACACAGTCTGTCAAACAGACACATCCATCCACCCACCCATGAACCATACAGTACAGGCAACCTTGTGCAAACACTCAGATACAACAGATGTCATTTAGCCTTTTTTTATACCAATCTTTGTTTTTAACAATCCTCATTTTCAGATTTAGTTCACTCAGAACAGATATTCTCAAATATCCAGGAAGTGTATGAATGAGACAAAATTATTACAAAGTGTTCACATTACAATATTGGCGCTTCTTTTGATTCAAGTATTTGTATTCTTTATTTTTGTATTACTCTGATATGTTAATATTATATTTATCTTCTGGGAAATATACAGAGAAGGAGAATACATAGGGGTAAGGTTGGACCTGGGGCAGAGAGCGGGTTTAGGGTAAAGTGGAAAGAGAAACCTAGCTGTATACATATGCACACTTGGATGTATACATGTATATAAACTAGCATGTGCATATTCAACCCAGGCCCTTGACAAAGATTTGTTTTCTTGTTTTCCTCTTGAAATGGGGTCCCTACCCCAGAACCTACTCTGGTCCATGATTGAGAAGCATACTTTGCTTAAACTCCAGTTGCCTTTGAGTGATTTAAAAAAGGGAGATTCTCTTGACTTCCTACACCAGTCATCCATGGTGTATATTGGTGGGTCAATAAGGTGGGGTAGGGGTGGGTAGAGTGACAGGTGGGCTCTCAGTGCTCGTGCTGCACAGAGAATCCTGGGACGCCTCTGAGACTTGACCCCCCCCCCCCCCCTAATCCCTTTTTTTGTGACCCTATTCCAGTCTGTAGCCTCGAGAGCCCAGCGTGGAGCAAAACAATTCAGGTTTTTCAGAAATAGGCAATTAGTGATTGTTGCTAATGTCACACGACAATGACAAGTACGAAAAACAACTCTTGGAAGAGGCCTTTCCCCTTTTAAGACTTGGTACCGAACAAAACTGTGAGGTGTGTCCTGGCCCTGCTGATACGGTGGGCCCCACCTGGACCCTAACCCAAAAACCCAGATCTGGGGCAATGTTCTGTGGGTGGTGCACTCGAGGCTGGAGGTCAGAAACAAACAGCATCAACACAGTGTTCCAGAAGAAAGCCCCAGTCAGAGGGCCACAGTTGGGGGGAAAAGGCTTGCAGAGACAGAACGAGGCCTCTCAGCCAAGGAGTGCACAGCAAAAAACATACTGTAGGACTTTTTGAAAACACTTTTTTTTGTACTTTAGTTTCTACTTTTGCCCCCCCCCCCCCCCCCAAAAAAAAAGATAACATGTTTTTGGTTTTATAAAAGGTGTACCCAATGTGACCCATCAACAGTACACACAAGACTGCCTGTTTTCTTTTGACAGCTGGGACAAGGGACTGCCTCATATGTCCTGGCCCAAATATTACCCCCTCCTCCCACCCCACATTCCTCCATGACCCATGTGCCTTTAAGTCTAGGATTTAGGAGGAAATGTAGTCTCAAAACTACTGAATCTTGGAAATTGAAGGCTCATTTGACAGCAGAGACAACTCAATGGTAAATGGCAGGGCTGAAGTATATATTTTAGTCCAGTTGGCACATGACACATGAGGAAGGACTCCCAGAAACCCCCATCCCCACCACTCATACTTCTCATACCACTCAGCAGTTCATTATTAGTGTTACCTAAAAAGCTCTTGAAATCATCATAATGAAGAACTGTACTTTACAGATGTACTTTACACAATGCTAGAGCGCCAACAGGGGAAAGCAGAGTCCACTCAGTGGTCCTCCTGAGGCGTGTATGTATGAGGGATATCAGTGAGACTGAATTACAAACACACCACAGTGATGGGACAGTGGGGAGGGTAGTTGGGAGTCAGCCCAGTGCTGGCTGGTAAGAAAAAATGCCAGGGGGTGGAAAGGAGAGGGTTAGACAATTGGCAGATGGTTGGTGGACTGATGGTTGATGGTTCTGAGCGCGAACCTCTGTCTTTGCATAGAAATCGAGTGCTGCGTCAGTTTTATTGGTATTCAGGGTGACGGAGAGGGATAGTGGTTAGGAGTCTGTCCTAGACAGCCTATGGAAAATAAAGCACCAGTGTGAATGAGGCCTGACTGGAGTGGAGGATGTGTATGTGTGTGTGGAGCGGACAACATGAGGATGGGAAGGGAGAGAGGGTGGGCTGGGCAGCAGAGGCTGAGAGAGAGGGTGGGCTGGGCAGCAGAGGCTGAGAGAGAGGGTGGGCTGGGCAGCAGAGGCTGAGAGAGAGGGTGGGCAGGGCAGCAGAGGCTGAGAGAGAGGGTGGGCTGGGCAGCAGAGGCTGAGAGAGAGGGTGGGCTGGGCAGCAGAGGCTGAGAGAGAGGGTGGGCTGGGCAGCAGAGGAGCTGAGAGAGAGTGGGCTGGGGCAGGGCAGCAGAGGTTGAGAGAGAGGGTGGGCAGGGCAGCAGAGGTTGAGAGAGAGGGTGGGCTGGGCAGCAGAGGCTGAGAGAGAGGGTGGGCTGGGCAGCAGAGGCTGAGAGAGAGGGGGAGCAGAGCAGGTCGGGTAGATTGATACCCTCAATCTCACTCATGATCTGACTATACATTAGAACCATTAGGTCCGCTCCTGAACCAAAACACTGACTGTCCAACAACCACACCAAATGAACCACCCCCACTGAGATCTGCAGTGTCCGTATCCATAACATTCCTGTGGTGGGCTGCGTTTGCTGAGGTGCGCGTCGAACCAGAAGTATTTTAGCTTCTGCTTACGAGCAGTAAGAGCAGGGGACAGGAGAGCAGCTGAACACTGCATGGAGCCGTTGAAAAAACATCCGTAAAAATCATTGTAATCATCATAAAACAAACATCAACAACAGCAAGTTTGACAAAAACTAAAATAACAACTCTGGAGATTTTTCCAGAAATGAAAATAATAAACCAAAAAAAATTGAACCCCCCCAAAAATTAACACAATTCAAAAACCTCTCCATCTCTGGCTAAAGTGATCCTTGCATGAGAGACAGAGATAGATGGATAGAGTGGAGGTGATGAACAACAGAGAGTGGGATAGAGTGGAGGTGATGAACAGAGAGTGGGATAGAATGGAGGTGATGAACAGAGAGAGGAATAGAGTGGAGGTGATGAACAACAGAGAGCAGGATAGAGAGAGGAATAGAGTGGAGGTGATGAACAACAGAGAGAGGGATAGAGTGGAGGTGATGAACAGAGAGTGGGATAGAGAGAGAGAGAGAGAGATGAGTGGGATAGGAGGTGATGAACAGAGAGTGGAGGTGATGAACAGAGAGAGGGATAGAGTGGAGGTGATGAAGTGGGATAGAGAGAGAGAGGGATAGAGTGGAGGTGATGAACAGAGAGTGGGATAGAGAGAGAGAAGGAGGGATAGAGTGGAGGTGATGAACAGAGAGTGGGATAGAGAGGTGATGAACAACAGAGTGGGATAGAGTGGAGGTGATGAACAGAGAGTGGGATAGAGGGATAGAGTGGAGGTGATGGAGGTGATGAACAGAGTGGAGGTGGAATAGAGTGGAGGTGATGAACAGAGAGGGATAGAGAGGTGGAGAGTGAGAGAGAGAGGTGATACAGTGGAGGTGATGAAGTGGAGGTGATGAACAGAGAGAGGGATAGAGTGGAGGTGATGAACAGAGAGTGGGATAGAGTGGAGGTGATGAACAGAGAGAGGGATAGAGTGGAGGTGATGAACAGAGAGTGGGATAGAGTGGAGGTGATGAAGAGAGATAGAGTGGAGGTGATGAACAGAGAGTGGGATGAGAGATAGAGTGGAGGTGATGAACAGAGAGTGGGAGAGGGATAGAGTGGAGGTGATGAACAGAGAGTGGGGAGAGAGAGAGAGGGAGAGTGGAGGTGATGAACAGAGAGAGGGATAGAGTGGAGGTGATGAACAGAGAGTGGGATAGAGAGAGAGAGGGATAGAGTGGAGGTGATGAACAGAACAGAGAGAGGAGGGATAGAGTGGAGGTGATGAACAGAGATAGAGTGGAGGTGATGAACAGAGAGTGGGATAGAGAGAGAGAGAGAGAGAGGAGGTGATGAAGTGGAGGTGATGAACAGAGAGTGGGATAGAGTGGAGGTGATGAACAGAGAGAGGAATAGAGTGGAGGTGATGAACAGAGAGAGAGATAGAGTGGAGGTGATGAACAGAGAGTGGGATAGAGTGGAGGTGATGAACAGAGAGAGGAATAGAGTGGAGGTGATGAACAGAGAGTGGGATAGAGTGGAGGTGATGAACAGAGAGTGGGATAGAGTGGAGGTGATGAACAGAGAGTGGGATAGAGTGGAGGTGATGAACAGAGAGAGGGATAGAGTGGAGGTGATGAACAGAGTGGGATAGAATGGAGGTGGAGAGTGGGATGAATAGAGTGGAGGTGATGAACAGAGAGTGGGATAGAGAGAGGAGATAGAGTGGAGGTGATGAACAGAGTGGGATAGAGAGAGGGATAGAGTGGAGGTGATGAACAGAGTGGGAGAGAGGATAGAATGGAGGTGATGAACAGAGAGTGGGATAGAGAGAGAGGGATAGAGTGGAGGTGATGAACAGAGAGTGGGATAGAGAGAGAGATAGAGTGGAGGTGATGAACAGAGAGTGGGATAGGATAGAGTGGAGGTGATGAACAGAGAGTGGGATAGAGAGAGAGAGAGAGATAGAGTGGAGGTGATGAACAGAGAGTGGGATAGAGAGAGAGAGAGAGTGGAGGTGATGAACAGAGAGTGGGATAGAGAGAGAGAGAGGGATAGAGTGGAGGTGATGAACAGAGAGAGAGAGGGATAGAGTGGAGGTGATGAACAGAGAGTGGGATGGAGGATAGATGGAGGTGATGAACAGAGAGTGGGATAGAGAGAGAGAGAGAGAGAGATAGAGTGGAGGTGATGAACAGAGAGTGGGATGAAGAGGGACAGTGGAGGTGATGAACAGAGAGTGGGATAGAGAGAGGAATAGAGTGGAGAGGTGATGAACAGAGAGTGGGATAGAGAGAGAGCGGATAGAGTGGAGGTGATGAACAGAGAGTGGGATAGAGAGGAGATGATGAGGTGATGAACAGAGAGTGGGATAGAGTGGAGGTGATGAACAGAGAGAGGGATAGAGTGGAGGTGATGAACAGAGAGTGGGATAGAGTGGAGGTGATGAACAGAGAGTGGGATAGAGAGAGAGAGGGATAGAGTGGAGGTGATGAACACAGAGATGGGATAGAGAGGGGAGAGATGGATAGAGTGGAGGTGATGAACAGAGTGGGATAGAGAGAGAGAGGGATAGAGTGGAGGTGATGAACAGAGAGTGGGAGAGAGATAGAGTGGAGGTGATGAACAGAGAGTGGGATAGAGAGAGAGAGGGATAGAGTGGAGGTGATGAACAGAGAGTGGGATAGAGAGAGAGAGAGGGATAGAGTGGAGGTGATGAACAACAGAGAGAGGAGATAGAGTGGAGGTGATGAACAGAGAGTGGGATAGAGAGAGAGAGAGGAATAGAGTGGAGGTGATGAACAGAGAGTGGGATAGAGGGATAGATGAATGGAGGATGATGGAAGGTGATGAACAGAGAGTGGGATAGAGAGAGAGAGAGGGGATAGAGTGGAGGTGATGAACAGAGAGTGGGATAGAGAGAGGAGAGGATAGAGTGGAGGTGATGAACAGAGAGTGGGATAGAGAGAGAGAGAGGGATAGAGTGGAGGTGATGAACAAGAGAGAGAGTGGAGGTGATGAACAGAGAGTGGGAGAGAGAGGAGGGATAGAGTGGAGGTGATGAACAACAGTGGGATAGAGAGAGGAGGGATAGAGTGGAGGTGATGAACAGAGAGTGGGATAGAGAGAGGAGGATAGATGGAGGTGATGAACAGAGAGAGGGATAGAGAGAGGAATAGAGTGGAGGTGATGAACAGAGAGTGGGATAGAGGAGAGAGGAATAGAGTGGAGGTGATGAACAGAGAGAATAGAATGGAGGTGATGAACAGAGAGTGGGATAGAGAGAGAGAGAGAGATAGAGTGGAGGTGATGAACAACAGAGAGAGGGATAGAGAGGAATAGAGTGGAGGTGATGAACAACAGAGAGTGGGATAGAGAGAGAGAGAGATAGAGTGGAGGTGATGAACAGAGTGGGATAGAGAGAGAGAGAATAGTGGAGGTGATGAACAGAGAGTGGGATAGAGAGAGAGAGAGAGGGATATGGAGGTGATGAGAGAATAGAGTGGAGGTGATGAACAGAGATGGCAGGATAGAGAGGAATAGAGTGGAGGTGATGAACAGAGAGTGGGATAGAGAGAGAGAGAGAGGATAGAGTGGAGGTGATGAACAACAGAGAGTGGGATAGAGAGAGGAATAGAGTGGAGGTGATGAACAACAGAGAGAGGGATAGAGAGAGGAATAGAGTGGAGGTGATGAACAGAGAGCAGAATAGAGTGGAGGTGATGAACGAGGGATAGAGAGAGGAATAGAGTGGAGGTGATGAAACAGAGCGGGATAGAGAGAGGAATAGAGTGGAGGTGATGAACAACAGAGGGATAGAGAGAGGAATAGAGTGGAGGTGATGAACAACAGAGAGGGATAGAGAGGAATAGAGTGGAGGTGATGAACAACAGAGAGAGGGATAGAGAGAGGAATAGAGTGGAGGTGATGAACAGAGGGATAGAGAGAGGAATAGAGTGGAGGTGATGAACAACAGAAGCTGGCGCAGTAGTAGTAGTTAATACGAATCGGACAGTTCTAACAGCTGCTCTTGGGCACCAGAGGCCCGGGAGGTCCCTGGGGGAACCAGTCTGTGAGGCTCCCTAGGGATGGAGAAGGGAAGGTGGGGTGAGAGCTGCTGCAGAGGCCTGGTGTGGAGCTTCTATGAAGTCCACCCCCTCCGCAGCAGGCAGGCACTCAATGGCCACACGATCAAACAGGTTGGCAGAGCTTGTGAAAAAGGTTGAGAGACAGAGAGAAAATGGCGATCCCCCTGCAGAATCCATCTCCAGAACATTGCCGCAGCATCTAGTTGCGTCTCCAGACAACAAGGCTAAAGATTTTCAGTCATGTAACAGTGATATTTACTTTGATAGAGTGAAAGGGAAAACAGGCGAGTGCTTCGGGGTCTCACACCCGATAGTGCCCAAAGTCTTTCATTCTTTCTTTCCTTTCCATCCCTTCATTTTGCTCCCATTTCAGAAAGGTTCCTGGTACCACAACACAGACAGCGAGAAAGGGAAGGTTTCAAATGAAAATAGTTTCACATCTGTGTTACGGTTCATAAAGAGTTACACAGAAGCCACGTTGTAGTAGATTGCTTGTTTTTTTGTTGTTGTTTTTTCCCTCATGTTTTTCAGTGTCACACGCTTCTCCTCTTCTGATTCGTTGGCATTGAAGTGAAGGAGCTTGACGCTCTTTGCTAAGTGCTATGATAAACCACCTCTTTTTATAAAGCAGTTATATATTTGTTCCATACTTTTTTGTACCAAATACAACAATGGAAAGAAAAAAATGCATGGTTTCGTCTTGTGGGTAGATAAGGAAGTCTCATTTTGGTATAATGCCCCATAAACCCCCTTCCTTACCCCTGTGCCCCTCTAGTCCGTCACTGTGAGGCTGGATTAGAAAGATCCAGTCCAAGACTGAATAACAAGTGCTTGTTCACACACCCAGGGGACATGGATATAGAGAGTCCTTGCTGATTCTGTCTCTGCTCTTGAAAGAGGTTTGTGAGAGAAACCCTTTGAGTACTTGGTGTGGACGGTAGGTGAGAGTAGTCTGTGGCTTATATTGCACGTCACTTGAAATGGTGTGTTGGTGTAAAGGAGAGATTAGTGGACCACGGTAACGACTGAGGTCTTCCACAGTCACAGAAAGGGGGGGGAACCAGACCACAAGTTCGTCCTTAAACGAGTTGAGGTGCATTTCAAAACAAGTGTTTTGTTACAGTTCCATAGAGCAGTGGTTACTAGACTTCAACCAGACGGTCATACACACACGTAAACACACGTAAACACACGTAAACACACGTAAACACACGGTCATACACACACGTAAACACACAACGCCCCCGGAAATATTACCACACTGGAGTCATATTTCTCTTGGCTTATTTTGCGAATGGTTCGGGGAAACAAAACTCCTCCATGACAAAAATGGCTTTAAAATGAACAAGGCGAAGATCTTTTGCATCATCAATCCCTTTAAGAGTGGTGGGGACTGAATAATATGCTTGTGACCGCCGACGATTCCAGTTGAGAGCTGCTGTGGCCTCAGTCTCTTACAAGCACGTTTTCGCTGGCTCAGAAATGAGTGTGCAATTCTCAGTACGTTTTCTTCAGTAAGTACAGAGTGAGTGAGAATCAGTGAATAAAGGAGGGGAACGAGGCCAGGGGGAGGTTAAGGCTAGTAATTAGTGCTGAGAAAAAACAAACAAGAGAAATTCCGGACTGGTAGAAAGTTCTGGAACCTTCCCGACAGGAAGGGGATGGGCTTTGGGAATGACGTGTATCTATGGTTTCTCTGAGGTGTGGATTGCTGCCAGGCAGCAAGGGATTATGGGAGTTTTGAAGATGGCAGCTCGTTGTTTGAAGCAGTTAGTCTAAAACACACGTTTCACATGACAAATAGTTCTCAGAGTAAAGTTCAAAAGTTTCTCTTCCTTTGTTGGTTGAGTCAAAGGCATACTCGTGCTTTTCCGAAAGTCCAAACGTAAAACACTGTAACCAGAGCCTCTCACCGAACAAATCTAAAATGAAATGTTTTTTTTTTAAACAAACAGAAAAATTGGAAGAGGGTGAGCAGCGTGGACACAGAAGAGTCACCTCGTCCTCCTCAAGTCTGTCCCTCGATCATCCCACCCACACTGATTATCACCACATTGATTTGCTTGGTTTTTGCTCTTCTGTTTGTATACATGTATATATGTAGTACTGTGTAGTATTCCTGTGTAGTATTCCATTCTTCCTTTTTCTAGCATGGAGCTCTGTGACGTGGTCCTACATGGACTCCCCGCTCAGCAGGTCCCCAGGCAGCAGCGTGTTGATTGGAGTAGGACTCCCCATGACCCGCCCCTCCTCTCCGCTGGGCGGTCCCCATAGGCTGGAGTACTGGGGCACGCCCCCCCAGAGCAGATCTCCGCCCGTCTTGGCTCCACCTCCTCCCATGCCACCACCGCCAGAGTTCCAGTGGGGGTGGCCAATGGGGTGCGAGGATCTGGGCCCGGAACCACCCATCCGCGTCTGATTGACACCTGGGTCAGCCTGCCAGCTGGTAGTTGAGGCTAGCTGCTGGCCCTGTGCAAAGAAGCGCTGGACGTCTTCCTCACCAGCAAACTCTGCCAGGATGGTGGTGTTACCCAGAACGCACCTGGACAGGAAGAGAGACAAACAAAGAGGTGTTATTTAGTCAGCCTCGTTGAAGTGGCCATTCTCATACACCACGTGTGATGCTATAGATCCTGTTTCTACCCTTTGGGGAAGCAGGCTGGGCACCCACTAAAAGATCTCTCTAAGTTCACAATTTTCCAAATTCTAAGCTTTCCAAGTTCTCCCAGTTCTAAGTCCTTTCACACCTGACAATTGACATGACTTAAGTGTTTCTGCCTTCGAGCAGTGAGAGGGGCAGGAAAACTGCCAACAACATCTCCGTACATGTGCAGGGACTTCTGGGCCTTGGCGGCCTCCTCCTTGGAGCTGTAGCGCACCAATGCGTTGCCCTGGGTCAGGTTGAGGTGGAATGTGATGAGGGGGCCGTGCTGCATGCATAGCGTCCGCAGGGTGGAGCCGTCTATCTGGGGAGTGAGGTTCCTCAGGACCAACCAGCTACTGGTCCTGTTGGAGCTGTCTGTACTCCATGTGGTAGCTGCTAGAAGGATAGAGGGGGAGGAGAAGGAGAGAAGAGGGGGATAGAGGGGGAGGAGAAGGGATAGAGGGGGAGGAGAAGAGGGGGATAGAGGGGGAGGAGAAGGAGAGAAGAGGGGGATAGAGGGGGAGGAGAAGGAGAGAAGAGGGGGATAGAGGGGGGAGGAGAAGGAGAGAAGAGGGGGATAGAGGGGGAGGGGGGGGAGGAGAAGGGGGGAGAGAAGAGGGGGATAGAGGGGGAGGAGAAGGAGAGAAGAGGGGATAGAGGGGGAGGAGAAGGAGAGAAGAGGGGGATAGAGAAGGGGAGGAGAAGGAGAGAAGAGGGGGATAGAGGGGGAGGAGAAGGAGAGAAGAGGGGGATAGAGGGGGAGGAGAAGGAGAGAAGAGGGGGATAGAGGGGGAGGAGGGGAGAAGAGGGGGATAGAGGGGGAGGAGAAGGAGAGAAGAGGGGGATAGGGGGGAGGGGGAGAAGGAGAGGAAGAGGGGGATAGAGGGGGAGGAGAAGGAGAGAAGAGGGGGATAGAGGGAGGAAAGATAAATAAACCTACAATGCAGAATTGCGCTACATCTAACACCATGATGTCACAATGTCAAATGGATTCTCCAAGGAGTTAGGAAAGTCAGTTAGTAAGATGGGTGGTGGATTCTAAGCAGTAAGCTCTGTAGTTTAGGTAAACCACAGTGTCAGTTGATCAAGAGAGGTGCGTTCAACCACAACAAGGCATTCTCGGGCGTTGTCTAGACCGCCTTGGCTGTACCAAAAGGGCACCTAGTCTCGCCCTGCAAGGCTACAACATACACATCTAGAACCTGGCCTTAAGTCTGTATCACAACACCTCTCGAAGCTGTCCTTTAGTCTGTATCACAACACCTCTAGAACCTGTCCTTAAGTCTGTATCACAACATCTCTAGAACCTGTCCTTTAGTCTGTATCACAACATCTCTAGAACCTGTCCTTTAGTCTGTATCACAACATCTCTAGAACCTGTCCTTTAGTCTGTATCACAACACCTCTAGAACCTGGCCTTAAGTCTGTATCACAACACCTCTAGAACCTGTCCTTAAGTCTGTATCACAACACCTCTAGAACCTGACATTTAGTCTGTATCACAACACCTCTAGAACCTGACATTTAGTCTGTATCACAACACCTCTAGAACCTGACATTTAGTCTGTATCACAACACCTCTAGAACCTGACATTTAGTCTGTATCACAACACCTCTAGAACCTGACATTTAGTCTGTATCACAACACCTCTAGAACCTGACATTTAGTCTGTATCACAACACCTCTAGAACCTGACATTTAGTCTGTATCACAACACCTCTAGAACCTGACATTTAGTCTGTATCACAACACCTCTAGAACCTGACATTTAGTCTGTATCACAACACCTCTAGAACCTGACATTTAGTCTGTATCACAACACCTCTAGAACCTGACATTTAGTCTGTATCACAACACCTCTAGAACCTGACATTTAGTCTGTATCACAACACCTCTAGAACCTGACATTTAGTCTGTATCACAACACCTCTAGAACCTGACATTTAGTCTGTATCACAACACCTCTAGAACCTGACATTTAGTCTGTATCACAACACCTCTAGAACCTGACATTTAGTCTGTATCACAACACCTCTAGAACCTGACATTTAGTCTGTATCACAACACCTCTAGAACCTGACATTTAGTCTGTATCACAACACCTCTAGAACCTGACATTTAGTCTGTATCACAACACCTCTAGAACCTGACATTTAGTCTGTATCACAACACCTCTAGAACCTGACATTTAGTCTGTATCACAACACCTCTAGAACCTGACATTTAGTCTGTATCACAACACCTCTAGAACCTGACATTTAGTCTGTATCACAACACCTCTAGAACCTGACATTTAGTCTGTATCACAACACCTCTAGAACCTGACATTTAGTCTGTATCACAACACCTCTAGAACCTGACATTTAGTCATCACAACACCTCTAGAACCTGACATTTTACTCTTACTGAACATTTATGAGGGCTGCAGTTTTTATGGCCAGCACAACAAATACACAACATTTAGTCTGTATCACAACACCTCTAGAACCTGACCTTCAGTCATCTTCTACTCTTACTGAACATTTATGAGGGCTGCAGTTTTTATGGCCAGCACAACAAATACACAACATTTAGTCTGTATCACAACACCTCTAGAACCTGACATTTAGTCTGTATCACAACACCTCTAGAACCTGAGTCATCTTCTAGAACCTCTTTGAAGTCATTTAGAGGGCCTGAACATTTAGGGTCAGTTTGTATGGCCAGCACAACAAATACACAACATTTAGTCTGTATCACAACACCTCTAGAACCTGACCTTCAGTCATCTTCAACTCTTACTGAACATTTATGAGGGCTGCAGTTTTTATGCCAGCACAACAAATACACAACATTTAGTCTGTATCACAACACCTCTAGAACCTGACATTTAGTCTGTATCACAACACCTCTAGAACCTGACCTTCAGTCATCTTCACTCTTACTGAACATTTATGAGGGCTGCAGTTTTTATGGCCAGCACAACAAATACACAACATTTGAGCTCTGTATCACAACACCTCTAGAACCTGACCTTCAGTCATCTTGCACTGAACATTTATGAGGGCTGCAGTTTTTATGGCCAGCACAACAAATACACAACATTTAGTCTGTATCACAACACCTCTAGAACCTGACATTTAGTCTGTATTCACAACACCAGCACAACTAGAACCTGACATTTAGTCTGTATCACAACACCTCTAGAACCTGGCCTTAAGTCTGTATCACAACACTGTTTCTAGAACCTGACCTGACCTACAGTCATCTTCTACTCTTACTGAACATTTATGAGGGCTGCAGTTTTTATGGCCAGCACAACAAATACACAACATTTAGTCTGTATCACACCATGCAACACCTCTAGAACCTGACATTTAGTCTGTATCACAACACCTCTAGAACCTGACATTTAGTCTGTATCACAACACCTCTAGAACCTGGCCTTAAGTCTGTATCACAACACCTCTAGAACCTGACCTTCAGTCATCTTCTACTCTTACTGAACATTTATGAGGGCTGCAGTTTTTATGGCCAGCACAACAAATACACAACATTTAGTCTGTATCACAACACCTCTATGAACCTGCTACTCACTGAACATTTAGTCATGCAGTTTCTACTCCAGCACAACAAATACACAACATTTATGAGGGCTGCAGTTTTTATGGCCAGCACAACAAATACACAACATTTATGAGGGCTGCAGTTTTTATGGCCAGCACAACAAATACACAACATTTATGAGGGCTGCAGTTTTTATGGCCAGCACAACAAATACACAACATTTATGAGGGCTGCAGTTTTTATCAACCAGCACAACAAATACACAACATTTAAACTCACTTTTATTACCATGCACAACACTGCTACACTGTTTATTACCATGCATAGTCACTCTACCCCTACCTACAACACTGTTTACTTACCCCTATGCATAGTCACTTTATGAGGGCTGCACTCACTTTTATCACCATGCATAGTCACTCTACCCCTAAATACACAACACTTTTTTGGACCATGAAAGTCACTGTTACCTGAACTTCATAAATGATCAACTGAACATGCACTGGTTGGACCAAAACCCATTCAGTCAATTCATTTATCCAGTCAGTCAGCAAGTCGCCATCCTCCCCATCCTACTCACTGTTTAACAGCTAATCAAACAGACACTCTGACTATTTTATTACCCCCCTTTGTTTTTACACTGCTGCTACTCACTGTTTATTACCATGCATAGTCACTCTACCCCTACCTACATGTACACTGCTGCTACTCACTGTTTATTACCATGCATAGTCACTCTACCCCTACCTACATGTACAAATTACTGTGACTCGGTACCGGTTCCTCCTGTACATAGCCTCATTATTGTTATTTTATTGTGTTACTTTTAATATATATATTTTTTTTACTTTAGTTCATTTAGTAAATATTTTCTTAACTCCATTTTGTTAAAACTGCATTGTTGGTTTTAAGCATTACACAGTTAGGTCTATGCCTGTTGTATTCGGCACATTTGACAAATATAATTTGATTTACCTGAGGAGTAGGAGCTGCTCCAGCCTTGGGCCAGGCCCAGGGAGTTGCCTCCCCAGGTGGAGGAGTGCTTGGTGGGGTTGGTGAGGCCCGGGGGGGGCCGTGTGGGGGCGGCTGTGTTACTGCGGGGCCCCTGGGGGACCTTCCACAACTCATGGGACAGAGAGACCTGGGAGGGGTGGGAGATGGGCCCCGGGGACCAGGTGGACTTCATGTCCGATAATTTACCTGAAAGAGAGATAAGAAAAGAAACATTGATTGCTTGGCAACAATTGGAGATACTTGGCATTTTTCTATCAACAACATACAGGGAACTAAACAACCCAAAACACTAGTCAGAATAATACCCTGGTAGAGGGCTTGTTGACGGTAGAGCAGAGCAATCATTCTGCTTTTCCAGGATGAGTTGAACCAAAAACGGGCGTAAACATAACGACTTCACACACACACAGTCCCAGACTGCACAGTAAGGAGTACAGCACAGGGTCAGTCTCAGTCCATGTCTCACAGTATGGAACAGATCAGGAATACAGCGAGACTTCACACACACACAGTCCCAGACTGCACCGTAAGGAGTACAGCACAGGGTCAGTCTCAGTCCATGTCTCACAGTATGGAACAGATCAGGAATACAGCGAGACTTCACACACACAGTAAGGAGTACAGCACAGGGTCAGTCTCAGTCCATGTCTCACAGTATGGAACAGATCAGGAATACAGCGAGACTTCACACACACAGTAAGGAGTACAGCACAGGGTCAGTCTCAGTCCATGTCTCACAGTATGGAACAGATCAGGAATACAGCGAGACTTCACACACACAGTCCCACACACAGTAAGGAGTACAGCACAGGGTCAGTCTCAGTCCATGTCTCACAGTATGGAACAGATCAGGAATACAGCGAGACTTCACACACACACACAGTAAGGAGTACAGCACAGGGTCAGTCTCAGTCCATGTCTCACAGTATGGAACAGATCAGGAATACAGCTAGACTTCACACACACACAGCGCAGGGTCAGTCTCAGTCCATGTCTCACAGTATGGGACAGATCAGGAATACAGCTAGACTTCTCACACACACACAGTAAGGAGTACAGCACAGGGTCAGTCTCAGTCCATGTCTCACAGTATGGGACAGATCAGGAATACAGCTAGACTTCTCACACACACACACACACACACACACACACACACACACACACACACACACACACACACACACACACACACACACACACACACACACACACACACACACACACACACACACACACACACACACACACACACACACACACACACAGTAAGGAGTACAGCACAGGGTCAGTCTCAGTCCGTCTCACAGTATGGGACAGATCAGGCCAGGAACACAGATAGACTAGAACTATACTAAGATATAGTATATACACCCTCCTCCCAGTCCCCCCCCCATGCTACACACAGGGGTGGGGATACATCAACACCACCAGGGGGAAGGTGTATGAGGGGTACAACTAAAGAGGGAAGGGCACACAGAACAGATGTGATGGTAAGGATGGGGTCCTACTCTGGACCAGATACTGAGACACCAGAGACATCAACACTGATGGGGGCAGGGGGACAAACTAGCTGAAAGCGGAAGTCACCCCTACCCACAGATCTAGGACCAGATTATCATATCACCTGGTCCTAAACATAACCACGGGGAATATGGTAGGATATAAGATTTGACCCTGTATCAGAGGTTAGAGGAGACTTCCGCCCACTCCGACAAACTGTGTACCTGGGTCGTCCGTTTCCGGGGACGACAGACTGAACGAGCTAGAGTAGGCACTGACTGGCCAATCGGTGGAGGGGGGCAGGGCCTCGTTCTGAGATGAGGTGGGGGAGGAGCCTATGGGGGCATCGCATCCAGCAAAACAAAAACAGAAGAAGGGAATGGAAGAGAGAGAATCTAATAAAGAAACAGAATAAATGAAAGTGGATGACTGAACAGCTGTGGTGCTCTGTGGCTGTGTGATATGGGAGAGTTCAAAGTGTTGGGAATAAGATGACCTAGTAGTGTAGATATACGAGTGTCAGATTGTACATGGAGTTAAAGGAAGAAGCAGCAGCAGGACCAGAAGAGAAACAGCAGGCTCCTCCAGTGACTGAACTGTTACAGAGAATCAGTCTCCCCAACCCATTGAGATACATTGCAGGCACAGTATCTGATTTTGCCCGCAGCAGTTTTCTTTGAATGATTCAGGTCATCTCAGACCCCCAGCTCTCCTCTCAAGACCAAGGCTACCAGAGGGAGAGCACCGTCATTACGCATGTATAGGACTACGTAGAACATGAACACGCCCCTCCCTCCCACCTGTCCATCTCCCCCTCCCTCACCTCCTCTGTCCCTCTCCTCTCCCTCACCTCTCCTGTCCTTCTCCCCCTCCCTCCCACCTGTCCATCTCCCCCTCCCTCACCCCCCGTCCCTCTCCTCTCCCTCACCTCTCCTGTCCTTCTCCCCCTCCCTCCCACCTGTCCATCTCCCCTCCCTCACCTCCTCTGTCCATCTCCCCTCCCTCACCCCCACTGTCCCTCTCCCCTCCCTCACCCCCCTGTCCCTCTCCCCTCCCTCACCTCTCCTGTCCTTCTCCCCCTCCCTCCCTCACCTCCTCTAGCTCCCCTGTCCCTCTCTACCCTCTCCTCCCCTGCCCCTCTCCACCCCTAGCTCCCCTGTCCCTCTCCACCCTCTCCTCCCCTGCCCCTCTCCACCCCTAGCTCCCCTGTCCCTCTCCACCCCTAGCTCCCCTGTCCCTCACCTCCCTGCCCCCTCCCCTAGCTCCCCTGTCCCCTCCACCCTCTCCTCCCCTGTCCCTCACCTTCCCTGCCCCTCTCCACCCCTAGCTCCCCTGTCCCTCTCCACCCTCTCCCCTGTCCCTCCCTGTCCCTCACCTTCCCTGTCCCTCTCCACCCTCTCCTCCCCTGTCCCTCACCTTCCCTGTCCCTCTCCACCCTCTCCTCCCCTGTCCCTCACCTTCCCTGTCCCTCTCCACCCTCTCCTCCCCTGTCCCTCACCTTCCCTGTCCCTCTCCACCCTCTCCTCCCCTGTCCCTCACCTTCCCTGTCCCTCTCCACCCTCTCCTCCCCTGTCCCTCACCTTCCCTGTCCCTCTCCACCCTCACCTTCCCTGTCCCTCTCCACCCTCACCTCCCCTGTCCCTCTCCACCCCTAGCTCCCCTGTCCCTCTCCACCCTCACCTCCCCTGTCCCTCTCCACCCCTAGCTCCCCTGTCCCTCTCCTGTCCCCTCACCCCTAGCTCCCTGTCCCTCTCCACCCCTAGCTCCCCTGTCCCTCTCCACCCTCACCTCCCCTGTCCCTCTCCACCCCTAGCTCCCCTGTCCCTCTCCACCCTCACCTCCCCTGTCCCTCTCCACCCCTAGCTCCCCTGTCCCTCTCCACCCTCACCTTCCCTGTCCCTCTCCACCCTCACCTTCCCTGTCCCTCTCCACCCTCTCCTCCCCTGTCCCTCTCCACCCTCTCCTCCCCTGTCCCTCTCCACCCTCACCTTCCCTGTCCCTCTCCACCCTCACCTCCCCTGTCCCTCTCCACCCCTAGCTCCCCTGTCCCTCTCCACCCTCACCTTCCCTGTCCCTCTCCACCCTCACCTTCCCTGTCCCTCTCCACCCTCTCCTCCCCTGTCCCTCACCTTCCCTGTCCCTCTCCACCCTCTCCTCCCCTGTCCCTCACCTTCCCTGTCCCTCTCCACCCTCACCTTCCCTGCCCCTCTCCACCCTCACCTCCCCTGTCCCTCTCCACCCCTAGCTCCCCTGTCCCTCTCCACCCTCACCTCCCCTGTCCCTCTCCACCCCTAGCTCCCCTGTCCCTCTCCACCCTCACCTCCCCTGTCCCTCTCCACCCTCACCTTCCCTGTCCCTCTCCACCCTCACCTTCCCTGTCCCTCTCCTCTCCCTCACCTCTCCTTCTCCCCTCCCTCCCACCTGTCCATCTCCCCTCCCTCACCTCCTCTGTCCCTCTCCCCTCCCTCACCCCCTGTCCCTCTCCCCTCCCTCACCCCCCTGTCCCTCTCCCCCTCCCTCCCTCACCTCCTCTAGCTCCCCTGTCCCTCTCCACCCTCTCCTCCCCTGCCCCTCTCCACCCCTAGCTCCCCTGTCCCTCTCCACCCTCTCCTCCCCTGCCCCTCTCCACCCCTAGCTCCCCTGTCCCTCTCCACCCTCTCCTCCCCTGCCCCTCTCCACCCCTAGCTCCCCTGTCCCTCTCCACCCTCTCCTCCCCTGTCCCTCACCTTCCCTGCCCCTCTCCACCCCTAGCTCCCCTGTCCCTCTCCACCCTCACCTTCCCTGCCCCTCTCCACCCCTAGCTCCCCTGTCCCTCTCCACCCTCACCTTCCCTGTCCCTCTCCACCCCTAGCTCCCCTGTCCCTCTCCACCCCTAGCTCCCCTGTCCCTCTCCACCCCTAGCTCCCCTGTCCCTCTCCACCCTCACCACCCTCACCTCCCCTGTCCCTCTCCACCCTCACCCCCTGTCCCTCTCCACCCTCACCTCCCCTGTCCCTCTCCACCCCTAGCTCCCCTGTCCCTCTCCACCCCTAGCTCCCCTGTCCCTCTCCACCCTCACCTCCCCTGTCCCTCTCCACCCCTAGCTCCCCTGTCCCTCTCCACCCCTAGCTCCCCTGTCCCTCTCCACCCTCACCTCCCCTGTCCCTCTCCACCCCTAGCTCCCCTGTCCCTCTCCACCCCTAGCTCCCCTGTCCCTCTCCACCCCTAGCTCCCCTGTCCCTCTCCACCCTCACCTTCCCTGCCCCTCTCCACCCCTAGCTCCCCTGTCCCTCTCCACCCTCACCTTCCCTGTCCCTCTCCACCCCTAGCTCCCCTGTCCCTCTCCACCCCTAGCTCCCCTGTCCCTCTCCACCCCTAGCTCCCCTGTCCCTCTCCACCCTCACCACCCTCACCTCCCCTGTCCCTCTCCACCCTCACCTCCCCTGTCCCTCTCCACCCTCACCTCCCCTGTCCCTCTCCACCCCTAGCTCCCCTGTCCCTCTCCACCCCTAGCTCCCCTGTCCCTCTCCACCCTCACCTCCCCTGTCCCTCTCCACCCCTAGCTCCCCTGTCCCTCTCCACCCCAGCTCCCCTGTCCCTCTCCACCCCTCCCCTGTCCCTCTCCTACCCCTGTCCCTCTCCACCCCTAGCTCCCCTGTCCCCTCTCCCCCCCTCCACCCCTAGCTCCCCTGCCCCTCTCCACCCCAGCTCCCTGTCCCTCTCCTCCCCTGTCCCTCTCCACCCCTGTCCCTCTCCACCCCTGTCCCTCTCCACCCCTGTCCCTCTCCACCCCTGTCCCTCTCCACCCCTGTCCCTCTCCTCCCCTGTCCCTCTCCTCCCCTGTCCCTCTCCTCCCCTGTCCCTATCCACCCCTAGCTCCCCACCCTCACCTTCCCTGTCCCTCTCCACCCCTGTCCCTCTCCACCCCTGTCCCTCTCCACCCCTGTCCCTCTCCACCCCTGTCCCTCTCCACCCCTGTCCCTCTCCACCCCTGTCTCTCCCTTCCTTCTCCACCCTCCTCATCTCCCTCACCCTCCCTTTCTGCTTCCCTCGTCCTCCGTCCTCACCTCCGCTGCGGTCTCTCTGCAGGTAGCGGTTGACGTCCTGGATGTTGGTGTTGATGGTGGGGCCGCTGGGCACGCTCCCCGGGGTCATGTTGGGGTCGTTCTCCGGGTCGATGTTTTGCAGGCCCTTCCAGGGCACGCCCGGGCAGAACTCTGGAAGAGGAAGTGATTGTACAGGAAGTATTACAATTGTCATTCCTCTCATTCATTTACATGACTACCTGGTTCAGTAATGTACAAAATACAAAAATACAAAAGGTGCCAACTAATTCTCTTGAAAACAGAACTCATTTGGCTACATTAGTCCCATGATCATCATATTAGGTGAATAGGTTTTGGCTGGACAGTAAGCAGTCACTGTAGCTGTCCAGGACTGTTTTCCACCATCCCAGTCTAACTAGCCAACTAACTGACCTGGAGGCCAGGTGATGTTGGCGCCATTGACCATCTTGTCGTTGGGGCTCTTGCCCTGGCTCCAGCTGTCTGGGGGCACCAGGGGGTTGGTGGGGGACTCGGAGACAGGCATCATGCCGTAGGGGCTGTACCCATCCTCCATTTGGGGGGGCTTCCCAGGGGGGCCCAGGTTGGAACCTGCCAGAGACAAGAGGGGAACCAGGAAGTTGGTTAAGTACAATATAAATTAGAACTAGAGAATTAAATACTTAGTCAAGTGCAGAAGACACATTTGAGTTGAATGCATTCAGTTGTACAACTGACCAGGTATCCCCTTTCCCTTTCCTAGAACATATAGTAGCATTGAGATGGAAATGTCAAGGTTCCACTTGAAAACCCAAGAGGACAACTACGTTCTGAAGCTGCCAACTGAGTGTCATACACCATGTTCCTTTCATATCCCCCAGTTCTACTCAGTAGAGCTCAGTAGAGTTCATTAAATCTGTATTGTCCCAACATTGGGCAATGGTGTCAACAGTTTGTACCGTGCTTGTTCAGGTTGGGCTCCAGAGAGGATGAGCCTCCAGAGAGGCTGTCCATGGAGTTGGGGTGTGTCCACTGGGAGAGGCGAGACTGGGGCTGGGGAAGCTCCTTCATGGACAGGCCTCCCACCTCTATGCAGGTTACATTCATGTTAGGATTCAGTCCAGCTGGGAGACGGGCAGAGAGAGGGAGACGGGCATAGAGAGGGAGACGGGCAGAGAGAGGGAGAGGGGCAGAGAGAGGGAGACGGGCAGAGAGAGGGAGACGGGCAGAGAGAGGGAGACGGGCAGAGAGAGGGAGACGGGCAGAGAGAGGGAGACGGGCAGAGAGAGGGAGACGGGCAGAGAGAGGGAGACGGGCAGAGAGGGAGACGGGCAGAGAGGGAGACGGGCAGAGAGGGAGACGGGCAGAGAGAGGGAGACGGGCAGAGAGAGGGAGACGGGCAGAGAGAGGGAGACGGGCAGAGAGAGGGAGACGGGCGGGCAGAGAGAGGGAGACGGGCAGAGAGGGAGACGGGCAGAGAGAGGGAGACGGGCAGAGAGAGGGAGACGGGCAGAGAGAGGGAGACGGGCAGAGAGGGAGACGGGCAGAGAGGGAGACGGGCAGAGAGGGAGACGGGCAGAGAGGGAGACGGGCAGAGAGAGGGAGACGGGCAGAGAGAGGGAGACGGGCAGAGAGAGGGAGACGGGCAGAGAGAGGGAGACGGGCAGAGAGAGGGAGACGGGCAGAGAGAGGGAGACGGGCAGAGAGAGGGAGACGGGCAGAGAGAGGGAGACGGGCAGAGAGAGGGAGACGGGCAGAGAGAGGGAGACGGGCAGAGAGAGGGAGACGGGCAGAGAGGGAGACAGGCAGAGGGGCAGGGAGGTAACACCAGACAAAACAAGTCAATAAAGCATTAAGGATGAATCACTAGTTTCTTGTTTTGCACTTTGTTGCTATGGTTCTTTATATAACTACAATCAATCGTAATGTCTTTGCCACAGGATATCTGTTAGACACTGAGCAAGTCCCAACAGCTGTATTTGAACACAGACAGATATTGACCAGAAAGATGATCTGTTTAGAAAGGGCACACACAGGTCTGGGACCTATAACAATGATGACATTCCCAGTCCCTGTCCTGCTATCAATCAATCAAATGTATTTATAAAGCCCCTGTTACATCAACAACTGTCCCAAATTGACAAGAGCCCAAAGTGGAACTACTACAGTGGGGAGAACAAGTATTTAATACACTGCCAATTTTGCAGGTTTTCCTACTTACAAAGTATGTAGAGGTCTGTAATTTGTATCATAGCTACACTTCAACTGTGAGAGACGGAATCTAAAACAAAAATCCAGAAAATCACATTGTATGATTTTTAAGTAATTAATTTGCATTTTATTGCATGACATAAGTATTTGAAAACCTACCAACCAGTAAGAATTCCGGCTCTCACAGACCTGTTTTCTTTAAGAAGCCCTCCTGTTCTCCACTCATTGCCTGTATTAACTGCACCTGTTTGAACCTGTTACCTGTCTAAAAGACACCTGTTCACACACTCAATAAAACAGACTCCAACCTCTCCACAATGGCCAAGACCAGAGAGCTGTGTAAGGACATCAGGGATAAAATTGTAGACCTGCACAAGGATGGGATGGGCTACAGGACAATAGGCAAGCAGCTTGGTGAGAAGGCAACAACTGTTGGCGCAATTATTGGAAAATGGAAGAAGTTCAAGATGACGGTCAATCACCCTCTGTCTGGGGCTCCATGCAAGATCTCACCTCGTGGGGCATCAATGATCATGAGGAAGGTGAGTGATCAGCCCAGAACTACACAGCAGGACCTGGTCAATGACCTGAAGAGAGCTGGAACCACAGTCTCAAAGAAAACCATTAGTAACACACTACGCCGTCATGGATTAAAATCCTGCAGCTCACGCAAGGTCCCCCTACCTCAAGCCAGCGCGTTTCCAGGCCTGTCTGAAGTTTGCCAATGACCATCTGGATGATCCAGAGGAGGAATGGGAGAAGGTCATGTGGTCTGATGAGACAAAAAGAGCTTTTTGGTCTAAACTCCACTCGCCGTGTTTGGAGGAAGAAGAAGGATGAGTACAACCCCAAGAACACCATCCCAACCGTGAAACATGGAGGTGGAAGCATCATTCTTTGGGGATGCTTTTCTGCAAAGGGGAGAGGAAGACTGCACCGTATTGAGGGGAGGATGGATTGGGCAATGTATCGCGAGATCTAGGCCAACAACCTCCTTCCCTCAGTAAGAGCATTGAAGATGGGTCGTGGCTGAGTCTTCCAGCATGACAACGACCCGAAACACACAGCCAGGGCAACTAAGGTGTGGCTCCGTAAGAAGCATCTCAAGGTCCTGGAGTGGCCTAGCCAGTCTCCAGACCTGAACCCAATAGAAGATCTTTGGAGGGAGCTGAAAGTCCGTATTGGCCACGACAGCCCCGAAACCTGAAGGATCTGGAGAAGGTCTGTATGGAGGAGTGGGCCAAAATCCCTGCTGCAGTGTGAGCAAACCTGGTCAAGAACTACAGGAAACATATGATCTCTGTAATTACAAACAAAGGTTTCTGTACCAAATATTAAGTTCTGCTTTTCTGATGTATCAAATAGTTATGTCATGCAATAAAATGCAAATTAATTATTTAAAAATCATACAATGTGATTTTCTGTATTGTTGAAGTTTAAGTGTATATATGATAAAAATGACAGACCTCTACATGCTTTGTAAGTAGGAAAACCTGCAAAATCGGCAGTGTATCAAATACTTGTTCTCCCCACTGTATGTGTCCTGCACATTGTGGAACAGAGTTCCCACTCACAGAGAGGGTAGGGGCTGTAGGAGTTGGGGGACGACTGCTGCTCTTTGGTCTGCAGGTCGGGTAGGCCCGGAGCCTGGGGGTGGCCTGGGAACAAGTCCAGGGCTGATTTGCCTTGGCCGTGGTGCAGGCCAGAGGAGGAGAGGGAGCCGAGGGTCTGCTGCTGCTTCATCAGCAGGGCCTGGGCCAGCTGTCTCTGGTGCTGTTGGATCTGCTGCTGCATGTTATTGATTGTACGTGCAACCTGCAGGAAGAGGAAGTGACATCAGAGAGAGACACAAAGCTGGTGGTCAGTTTATCTGTGAGCCAGCAGAGAACACAGGAAAAAATTAAATGGGACAGTTGCTCGAGTGAATGGCAAGTATAGCCCCTTATACATACATCTGCTTCTACTAGGGATTAACCACCCAGGTTCTCAAATTCACCAGGCTAGGAACCCAGGTATGTCTGCAAAGCACATACACCCCACCCCCTCTGCTATAGTAGAATGGTAAAACGTTTGGGTTTTACCCCAGTATGAGGCCTGGCTGGGTTCAGGATTAGTAGATATGAAAGGCAGAGATGGGTGAATCTAGTGGACTGTATTTGAGAGGGACACAGAGGGAAACAGAGGGACACTTACGTGCTGCTCCTGCTGTCGGATGGGACCAGAAACATTACGCTGCGCCTGCAACATCTGCTGTTGAATTTGTAAACGCTGGTACGCCTGCAGAGGATTACACGTTTACACACAAATCTACAGACACATATGTACAGAAATATGCACGCACGCACGCACGCACGCACGCACACACACACACACACACACAATTTTCTGGTTGCTACAGAATGCGATCAGTCAAAATCCAAGGGTTTTTCACATCTCTAAGGCAACGAGGCAGTAGAGGAGTGTATGATATAAGCGTGTACAGAGTGTATCTGCATAGTGTTTATATGGAGGCCTAAAGTAAACTGAGAGGAGACCAGAAGAGGACTCACCAGTTGCAGCTGGTATAGTTGGTTCAAAAGGGTCATATGTTGAGGGTTTATTGGTGAGGTTAAAAGTGCAGGATTCAGACCAATGTTTTTTGCTGCAAACTGTAAGAGCTGTGCTTGAACCTAGACAAGAGAGAGACCAAAAGATTCGGTTTTAGAAACCATAAACTAAGTAGGAGAAAAAACGGTAGACAGGACTGAGGCGCTTATGCACGTAAACTATGCTGAGGGGAGCTGAAAAATGTGTGTGTATGATTCTATATATGATTGCAAGTGTGTTCGTGTATGTGTGTGTGAGTGAGGGGAGATACTTGGAGGGGGCTGAGAGGTGTGTGGTGTTCCCCAGGTCGTATTCATTAGGCACTAAATACGAGACAATGCATCCAAACAAGGATCCCTCCCTACCTGAACTTGTCTAATAACAACCTCTCACTTTCACGGTCCATGTTGTGTGTGTGTGTGTGTGTGTGTGTGTACCTGAGGGGAGAGAAACTGAGGCACTTGAGCGCGTAGACTAGGCTGGGAGGAGCCGAGAGGCGGCACTGGCGGTTGAGGAGGAGGCTGCTGCATGGCCCGGGCTTGTGCTGCACCGCTACAGCCCAACATTCCACTCTGCATCTGGGAGGGAGGAGAGGGAGGTGGAAACCAGGGTGGAACAGCATGATGATAGGGACCCACTATTCTGCACTGTTGAGGAACAACTGCAAGTCTGCATGTCTCTGAACCGTTTACAGCCACGTGACCAATAAACTTTCATTTAGATTCATAAAAAGTCCAACAAGATTTAACAGGCTAGACAAAACCCCAGTGAAAAATCTAAACTTAAATACAGGCTCCCTCTTGCTCTGTCTGTCCCCTGCCAGTCCGTCCGTCCATCCATCTCCCTCTCTGCCTATCAGTGTGCCAACCAGTCCTCTCTGCCTATCAGTGTGCCAACCAGTCCTCTCTGCCTATCAGTATGCCAGCCAGTCCTCTCTGCCTATCAGTGTGCCAACCAGTCCTCTCTGCCTATGAGTGTGCCAGCCAGTCCTCTCTGCCTATCAGTATGCCAACCAGTCCTCTGCCTATCAGTGTGCCAACCAGTCCTCTCTGCCTATCAGTGTGCCAACCAGTCCTCTCTGCCTATCAGTGTGCCAACCAGTCCTCTCTGCCTATCAGTGTGCCAACCAGTCCTCTCTGCCTATCAGTGTGCCAACCAGTCCTTTCTGCCTATCAGTGTGCCAACCAGTCCTCTCTGCCTATCAGTGTGCCAACCAGTCCTCTCTGCCTATCAGTATGCCAACCAGTCCTCTCTGCCTATCAGTATGCCAACCAGTCCTCTCTGCCTATCAGTATGCCAACCAGTCCTCTCTGCCTATCAGTGTGCCAACCAGTCCTCTCTGCCTATGAGTGTGCCAACCAGTCCTCTCTGCCTATCAGTGTGCCAACCAGTCCTCTCTGCCTATCAGTGTGCCAACCAGTCCTCTCTGCCTATCAGTGTGCCAACCAGTCCTCTCTGCCTATCAGTATGCCAACCAGTTCTTCCTCTTCTCAGACTCCTATCTTCTCCTAGCAGTCTTTCATTCAACTCCACATTACCGCCAATTCTGCTTATGGCACCTGTCTGTTGCCTGTCTGCTGTCTAAACCCCACATAGCCGTAGACAGTGTGCTGCCTGCCTGTCTGCTGTCTAAACCCCACATAGCCGTAGACAGTGTGCTGCCTACCTGTCTGCTGTCTAAACCCCACATAGCCGTAGAGAGTGTGCTGCCTACCTGTCTGCTGTCTAAACCCCACATAGCCGTAGACAGTGTGCTGCCTACCTGTCTGCTGTCTAAACCCCACATAGCCTAGTGTGCTGCCAGTCTGCTGTCTAAACCCCCATAGCCGTAGACAGTGTGCTGCCTACCTGTCTGCTGTCTAAACCCCACATATAGACAGTGTGCTGCCTACCTGTCTGCTGTCTAAACCCCACATAGCCGTAGAGAGTGTGCTGCCTGCCTGTCTGCTGTCTAAACCCCACATAGCCGTAGACAGTGTGCTGCCTACCTGTCTGCTGTCTAAACCCCACATAGCCGTAGACAGTGTGCTGCCTACCTGTCTGTTGCCTGTCTGCTGTCTAAACCCCACATAGCCGTAGAGAGTGTGCTGCCTGCCTGTCTGCTGTCTAAACCCCACATAGCCGTAGACAGTGTGCTGCCTACCTGTCTGCTGTCTAAACCCCACATAGCCGTAGACAGTGTGCTGCCTACCTGTCTGCTGTCTAAACCCCACATAGCCGTAGACAGTGTGCTGCCTGCCTGTCTGCTGTCTAAACCCCATATAGCCGTAGAGAGTGTGCTGCCTGCCTGTCTGCTGTCTAAACCCCACATAGCCGTAGACAGTGTGCTGCCTGCCTGTCTGCTGTCTAAACCCCACATAGCCGTAGACAGTGTGCTGCCTGCCTGTCTGCTGTCTAAACCCCACATAGCCGTAGACAGTGTGCTGCCTGCCTGTCTGCTGTCTAAACCCCACATAGCCGTAGACAGTGTGCTGCCTGCCTGTCTGCTGTCTAAACCCCACATAGCCGTAGACAGTGTGCTGCCTACCTGTCTGTTGCCTGTCTGCTGTCTAAACCCCACATAGCCGGAGACAGTGTGCTGCCTGCCTGCCTGTCTGCTGTCTAAACCCCACATAGCCGTAGACACCTGCTGTGCTGCCGGAGACTGCCTGTCTGCTGTCTAAACCCCACATAGCCGGAGACAGTGTGCTGCCTGCCTGTCTGCTGTCTAAACCCCACATAGCCGTAGACAGTGTGCTGCCTACCCTGTCTAAACCCCACATAGCCGTAGACAGTGTGCTGCCTGCCTGTCTGCTGTCTAAACCCCACATAGCCGTAGACAGTGTGCTGCCTGCCTGTCTGCTGTCTAAACCCCACATAGCCGGAGACAGTGTGCTGCCTGCCTGTCTGCTGTCTAAACCCCACATAGCCGTAGACAGCCTGTCTGCTGTCTAAACCCCACATAGCCGTAGACAGTGTGCTGCCTGCCTGTCTGCTGTCTAAACCCCACATAGCCGGAGACAGTGTGCTGCCTACCTGCTGTCTGCTGTCTAAACCCCACATAGCCGTAGACAGTGTGCTGCCTACCTGCCTGTCTGCTGTCTAAACCCACATGTAGACAGTGTGCTGCCTGCCTGTCTGCTGTCTAAACCCCACATAGCCGGAGACAGTGTGCTGCCTGCCTGTCTGCTGTCTAAACCCCACATAGCCGTAGACAGTGTGCTGCCTGCCTGTCTGCTGTCTAAACCCCACATAGCCGTAGACAGTGTGCTGCCTGCCTGTCTGCTGTCTAAACCCCACTGCCTGCCTGTCTGCTGTCTAAACCCCCCCACAGTGTGCTGCCTACCTGCTGCCATAGCCGTAGACAGCCTGTCTGCTGTCTAAACCCCCTGCCTGTCTGCTGTCTAAACCCCACATAGCCGTAGACAGTGTGCTGCCTACCTGCCTGTCTGCTGGCTAAACCCCACATAGCCGTAGACAGTGTGCTGCCTGCCTGTCTGCTGTCTAAACCCCACATAGCCGGAGACAGTGTGCTGCCTGCCTGTCTGCTGTCTAAACCCCACATAGCCGTAGACAGTGTGCTGCCTACCTGCCTGTCTGCTGTCTAAACCCCACATAGCCGTAGACAGTGTGCTGCCTACCTGCTGTCTAAACCCCACATGTAGACAGTGTGCTGCCTACCTGCTGTCTAAACCCCACATAGCCGTAGACATACCTGCTGTCTAAACCCCACATAGCCGTAGACAGTGTGCTGCCTGCCTGTCTGCTGTCTAAACAGTGTGCCCCTAAACCCCACATAGCCGTAGACAGTGTGCTGCCTGCCTGTCTGCTGTCTAAACCCCACATAGCCGTAGACAGTGTGCTGCCTGCCTGCCTGCCTTCTAAACCCCACATAGCCGTAGACAGTGTGCTGCCAACCTGTCTGTTGCCTGTTTGCTGTCTAAACCCCACATAGCCGTAGACAGTGTGCTGCCTACCTGCTGGCTAAACCCCACATAGCCGTAGACAGTGTGCTGCCTACCTGCCTGTCTGCTGTCTAAACCCCACATAGCCGTAGACAGTGCTGCCTACCTGCCTACCTGCCTGTCTGCTGTCTAAACCCCACATAGCCGTAGACAGTGTGCTGCCTACCTGCCTGTCTGCTGTCTAAACCCCACATAGCCGTAGACAGTGTGCTGCCTACCTGCCTGTCTGCTGTCTAAACCCCACATAGCCGTAGACAGTGTGCTGCCTGACCTGCCTGTCTGCTGTCTAAACCCCACATAGCCGTAGACAGTGTGCTGCCTACCTGTCTGTTGCCTGTCTGCTGTCTAAACCCCACATAGCCGTAGACAGTGTGCTGCCTGCCTGTCTGCTGTCTAAACCCCACATAGCCGTAGACAGTGTGCTGCTGTCTGCTGTCTAAACCCCACATAGCCGTAGACAGTGTGCTGCCTACCTGTCTGCTGTCTAAACCCCACATAGACAGTGTGCTGCCTGCCTGTCTGCTGTCTAAACCCCACATAGCCGTAGACAGTGTGCTGCCTGCCTGTCTGCTGTCTAAACCCCACATAGCCGTAGACAGTGTGCTGCCTGCCTGTCTGCTGTCTAAACCCCACATAGCCGTAGACAGTGTGCTGTCTAAACCCCACATAGCCTGCCTGCCTCTGTCTGCTGTCTAAACCCCACATAGCCTAGACAGTGTGCTGCCTGCCTGTCTGCTGTCTAAACCCCACATAGCCGTAGACAGTGTGCTGCCTACCTGTCTGTTGCCTGTCTGCTGTCTAAACCCCACATAGCCGGAGACAGTGTGCTGCCTACCTGCCTGTCTGCTGTCTAAACCCCACATAGCCGTAGACAGTGTGCTGCCTACCTGCTGTCTAAACCCCACATAGCCGGAGACAGTGTGCTGCCTGCCTGTCTGCTGTCTAAACCCCACATAGCCGGAGACAGTGTGCTGCCTGCCTGTCTGCTGTCTAAACCCCACATAGCCGTAGACAGTGTGCTGCCTACCTGCTGTCTAAACCCCACATAGCCGTAGACAGTGTGCTGCCTGCCTGTCTGCTGTCTAAACCCCACATAGCCGTAGACAGTGTGCTGCCTGCCTGTCTGCTGTCTAAACCCCACATAGCCGGAGACAGTGTGCTGCCTGCCTGTCTGCTGTCTAAACCCCACATAGCCGTAGACAGTGTGCTGCCTGCCTGTCTGCTGTCTAAACCCCACATAGCCGTAGACAGTGTGCTGCCTACCTGCCTGTCTGCTGTCTAAACCCCACATAGCCGGAGACAGTGTGCTGCCTACCTGCCTGTCTGCTGTCTAAACCCCACATAGCCGTAGACAGTGTGCTGCCTACCTGCCTGTCTGCTGTCTAAACCTCACATAGCCGTAGACAGTGTGCTGCCTGCCTGTCTGCTGTCTAAACCCCACATAGCCGGAGACAGTGTGCTGCCTGCCTGTCTGCTGTCTAAACCCCACCCGTAGACAGTGTGCTGCCTACCTGCCTGTCTGCTGTCTAAACCCCACATAGCCGTAGACAGTGTGCTGCCTGCCTGTCTGCTGTCTAAACCCCACATAGCCGTAGACAGTGTGCTGCCTACCTGCCTACCCTGTCTGCTGCTGCCTGCCTGTCTGCTGTCTAAACCCCACATAGCCGTAGACAGTGTGCTGCCTACCTGCTGGCTAAACCCCACATAGCCGTAGACAGTGTGCTGCCTACCTGCCTGTCTGCTGGCTAAACCCCACATAGCCGTAGACAGTGTGCTGCCTGCCTGTCTGCTGTCTAAACCCCACATAGCCGGAGACAGTGTGCTGCCTGCCTGTCTGCTGTCTAAACCCCACATAGCCGTAGACAGTGTGCTGCCTACCTGCCTGTCTGCTGTCTAAACCCCACATAGCCGTAGACAGTGTGCTGCCTACCTGCTGTCTAAACCCCACATAGCCGTAGACAGTGTGCTGCCTACCTGCTGTCTAAACCCCACATGCCTAGACAGTGTGCTGCCTGTCTAAACCCCACATAGCCGTAGACAGTGTGCTGCCTGCCTGTCTGCTCTCTAAACCCCACATAGCCGTAGACAGTGTGCTGCCTACCTGCTGGCTAAACCCCACATAGCCGTAGACAGTGTGCTGCCTACCTGCTGGCTAAACCCCACATAGCCGTAGACAGTGTGCTGCCTGCCTGTCTGCTGTCTCAACCCCACATAGCCGTAGACAGTGTGCTGCCTGCCTGCCTGCTGTCTAAACCCCACATAGCCGTAGACAGTGTGCTGCCAACCTGTCTGTTGCCTGTTTGCTGTCTAAACCCCACATAGCCGTAGACAGTGTGCTGCCTACCTGCTGGCTAAACCCCACATAGCCGTAGACAGTGTGCTGCCTACCTGCCTGTCTGCTGTCTAAACCCCACATAGCCGTAGACAGTGTGCTGCCTACCTGCCTACCTGCCTGTCTGCTGTCTAAACCCCACATAGCCGTAGACAGTGTGCTGCCTACCTGCCTACCTGCCTGTCTGCTGTCTAAACCCCACATAGCCGTAGACAGTGTCTGCTGTCTAAACCCCACATAGCCGTAGACAGTGTGCTGCCTACCTGCCTACCTGCCTGTCTGCTGTCTAAACCCCACATAGCCGTAGACAGTGTGCTGCCTGTCTGCTGTCTAAACCCCACATAGCCGTAGACAGTGTGCTGCCTACCTGCTGTCTAAACCCCACATAGCCGTAGACAGTGTGCTGCCTACCTGCTGTCTAAACCCCACAGAGCCGTAGACAGTGTGCTGCCAACCTGTCTGTTGCCTGTTTGCTGTCTAAACCCCACATAGCCGTAGACAGTGTGCTGCCTACCTGCTGGCTAAACCCCACATAGCCGTAGACAGTGTGCTGCCTACCTGCCTGTCTGCTGTCTGCTGTCTAAACCCCACATAGCCGTAGACAGTGTGCTGCCTACCTGCTGTCTAAACCCCACATAGCCGTAGACAGTGTGCTGCCTACCTGCTGTCTAAACCCCACAGAGCCGTAGACAGTGTGCTGCCTACCTGTCTGTTGTTCAAGTTTTGCATGGCTAGGCCCTGTGGGCCGCCCAGGCCCTGGCTGGATAGAGGCAGGGAGGGGAGTTTCAGACCGAGGGGGCCGGGGGAACAAGGCATAAACGGTGAGGAGGTATGGACGTCCTCCACCAGGCTACCAACACCGTCCTGCGCCCACACAGACAGCCACAGAGGGAGAGCGTCACCATTACACTCTCAATGGGTGGATACATAGAAACTGAACCTTGCCCTGTTCAGAACAGAATCTGTCCCCTCATAACTAGTGAAGAATAGAACAAACACACTATTGAGTGAGTTACACAACAGTGTGATGTACAGTATTATATTGTTCGCTTTTTAAAAATACATATTTTTTGATTCCTTGATAAGTTATTTTCCATGGTTCCCCAGAACACTAGTCTGCCCTGGCTATACAGCATCTTCTCATTGAAGAACCCATGGACAATATAGGAGTGTGTGATGTTGGGGAGTGGGTCAGGGGTCATTACCTTGTCGAGGAAAGGGGAGCGATCTGAGGAGGACTCTTTGGAGTGGAGGGGAGGCCGGCAGCCCATTGGCCCCTTGTTGATCAGACAGTTGTTGTAGTCGGACATGCCCATCCCCCGCCTGTCCAGCTCAGTCTTCTTCTCCAACAGAGCACCTGAGAGAAACAGAGTAGCGAGAGTAGTGGCAAACAGAGAGCAGTGAGAGAACACAGGGATATCACCAACACTGATACAGTCAGTGACAGTGATATGGACTTCATCAGGAACAAGGAGTTAACAGAGTGTACTGAGGACTGGGAGAAGAGACTTACTCATGGCCTGGTCCAGGTTCATGTTGTTCCTCTTCAGAGCCTCCTCGGCTGGATCTCTCTGGACACACACACACACACACACACACACACACACACACACACACACACACACACACACACACACACACACACACACACACACACACACACACACACACACACACACACACACACACACACACACACACACACACACACACCTGTCAGCAGAAATATCTCACAAACATGCTCAGTTGGTGGGAACATGGAGCTAGCCACGCCAGGAAGGCGGGTTTGATTCCCGCGGGGGCTACCAAAATATATGCATTCACTGTTGTATTAAAGTGTCTGCTAAATGGCATGTTATAGTATTATCAGATTTCTATGTATACAGATTACATCAGTGTGGAGTTTGACCCCAGAGGTAGTAGCAGGTAGCAGCACTCACAGGGAAGCCCATGTCTGTCAGCTGCTTGATCAGGCGATTCATGATCCAGGCTTCCTCCTGCTTGCCTGGAATCTTCCCCTTGGGTGGGGCCTTCCTGGTTCTGTTGCCCCAGGAGTTGCTCTCCTGGGAGGCCTGGCTGCTCCACATGTCCCCGTCGTCAGGGTCCCACTGGCCCCCAGACAAACCCATGTCCTCCCCGCCACCCCAGCCGTCTTGCATAGATTTGGGGGCTGCAGAGGGAGATGAGGAAATGTTGTGTTACTATCTTTTCAAATTCATTTTCATCCACAATCCTCCACAACGTTTTAAGTCACCAGCTGCCACTGATTGACGTAATATATTTGTATTGGTTCTGACAGCGGGGTACATGTATTGGTTCTGACAGTGGGTTACTTGTATTGGTTCTGACAGTGGGTTACTTGTATTGGTTCTGACAGCGGGTTACTTGTATTGGTTCTGACAGTGGGTTACTTGTATTGGTTCTGACAGCGGGTTACTTGTATTGGTTCTGACAGCGGGTTACTTGTATTGGTTCTGACAGCGGGTTACTTGTATTGGTTCTGACAGTGGGTTACATGTATTGGTTCTGACAGCGGGTTACATGTATTGGTTCTGACAGTGGGTTACTTGTATTGGTTCTGACAGTGGGGTACATGTATTGGTTCTGACAGTGGGGTACATGTATTGGTTCTGACAGTGGGGTACATGTATTGGTTCTGACAGTGGGGTACATGTATTGGTTCTGACAGTGGGTTACTTGTATTGGTTCTGACAGTGGGTTACTTGTATTGGTTCTGACAGCGGGTTACTTGTATTGGTTCTGTTACTTGTATTGGTTCTGACAGTGGGTTACTTGTATTGGTTCTGACAGTGGGTTACTTGTATTGGTTCTGGTTCTGACAGTGGGTTACTTGTATTGGTTCTGACAGTGGGTTACATGTATTGGTTCTGACAGTGGGTTACTTGTATTGGTTCTGACAGTGGGTTACTTGTATTGGTTCTGACAGCGGGTTACTTGTATTGGTTCTGACAGTGGGTTACTTGTATTGGTTCTGACAGCGGGTTACTTGTATTGGTTCTGACAGCGGGTTACTTGTATTGGTTCTGACAGCGGGTTACTTGTATTGGTTCTGACAGTGGGTTACATGTATTGGTTCTGACAGCGGGTTACATGTATTGGTTCTGACAGTGGGTTACTTGTATTGGTTCTGACAGTGGGGTACATGTATTGGTTCTGACAGTGGGGTACATGTATTGGTTCTGACAGTGGGGTACATGTATTGGTTCTGACAGTGGGGTACATGTATTGGTTCTGACAGTGGGGTACATGTATTGGTTCTGACAGTGGGGTACATGTATTGGTTCTGACAGTGGGTTAGATGTATTGGTTCTGACAGTGGGTTACTTGTATTGGTTCTGACAGTGGGTTACTTGTATTGGTTCTGACAGTGGGTTACTTGTATTGGTTCTGACAGTGGGTTACTTGTATTGGTTCTGACAGTGGGGTAGTTGTATTGGTTCTGACAGTGGGTTACTTGTATTGGTTCTGACAGTGGGTTACTTGTATTGGTTCTGACAGTGGGGTAGTTGTATTGGTTCTGACAGTGGGGTATTTGTATTGGTTTTGTATTGGTTCTGACAGTGGGGTAGTTGTATTGGTTCTGACAGTGGGGTAGTTGTATTGGTTCTGACAGTGGGGTATTTGTATTGGTTCTGACAGTGGGTTATTTGTATTGGTTCTGACAGTGGGGTATTTGTATTGGTTCTGACAGTGGGGTAGTTGTATTGGTTCTGACAGTGGGGTATTTGTATTGGTTCTGACAGTGGGGTATTTAAATTGTCAGTTGATTTAGACTTATTTTAGAATAGCACAGCCATGCACTGGTAAAGTTCGTATAGAAAGACTATTACAGTGTGTATTCAGCCTGCCACCAGAGGTCAGTGTAGCTGCATAATAAATAGGGAGTCAATTTGTTTTCAGCAATTATATTTCCATGACTTATCAAAACGTGTTTTCTCATGGCTTTCCTGTTCCTCTGCAGCAGACATATGGTGAGCAATATGTTCGGAACATCGAAACGCAATACAATCACAGTATCAATTCGTATTACAATCATGAGAATCGCAATACATATCCTATCAGCACGCAATGTAGCCTGCAGGTAGCCTAGAGGTCTAGTGTGTGCAGGTAGCCTAGAGGTCTAGTGTGTGCAGGTAGCCTAGAGGTCTAGTGTGTGCAGGTAGCCTAGAGGTCTAGTGTGTGCAGGTAGCCTAGAGGTCTAGTGTCTGCAGGTAGCCTAGAGGTCTAGTGTGTGCAGGTAGCCTAGAGGTCTAGTGTGTGCAGGTAGCCTAGAGGTCTAGTGTCTGCAGGTAGCCTAGAGGTCTAGTGTCTGCAGGTAGCCTAGAGGTCTAGTGTCTGCAGGTAGCCTAGAGGTCTAGTGTGTGCAGGTAGCCTAGAGGTCTAGTGTGTGCAGGTAGCCTAGAGGTCTAGTGTGTGCAGGTAGCCTAGAGGTTTAGTGTGTGCAGGTAGCCTAGAGGTCTAGTGTCTGCAGGTAGCCTAGAGGTCTAGTGTCTGCAGGTAGCCTAGAGGTCTAGTGTCTGCAGGTAGCCTAGAGGTCTAGTGTGTGCAGGTAGCCTAGAGGTCTAGTGTCTGCAGGTAGCCTAGAGGTCTAGTGTGTGCAGGTAGCCTAGAGGTCTAGTGTGTGCAGGTAGCCTAGAGGTCTAGTGTCTGCAGGTAGCCTAGAGGTCTAGTGTCTGCAGGTAGCCTAGAGGTCTAGTGTGTGCAGGTAGCCTAGAGGTCTAGTGTCTGCAGGTAGCCTAGAGGTCTAGTGTCTGCAGGTAGCCTAGAGGTCCTTCTGTAGCTCAGTTGGTAGAGCATGGCGCTTGTAACGCCAGGGTAGTGGGTTCGATCCCCGGGACCACCCATACGTAGAATGTATGCACACATGACTGACTGTAAGTCGCTTTGGATAAAAGCGTCTGCTAAATGGCATATATTATTATTATTATTAGAGGTCTAGTGTCTGCAGGTAGCCTAGAGGTCTAGTGTGTGCAGGTAGCCTAGAGGTCTAGTGTGTGCAGGTAGCCTAGAGGTCTAGTGTGTGCAGGTAGCCTAGAGGTCTAGTGTCTGCAGGTAGCCTAGAGGTCTAGTGTCTGCAGGTAGCCTAGAGGTCTAGTGTGTGCAGGTAGCCTAGAGGTCTAGTGTCTGCAGGTAGCCTAGAGGTCTAGTGTCTGCAGGTAGCCTAGAGGTCTAAGCTACCTTGCGTAGCCTGCCGGTTGTTGGTTTGAATCCTTGAGCCGACTAGAGGTGCAAAATCTGTTGACGTGCCCTTGATCAAGGCACTTAAACCTAATAGTTACTGTAAGTTGCTCTGGATAAGAGCGTCTGCTAAATGACTCAAATGTTAAACATTTTGTAATGTCATGAGGTCCCAGCCATAGTGAAAACATCAGCAATTTTGATGAATCAGGAAAAATCTGATCTAATCTATAAAATGTACTAGAGTCCTTCTCACCTGGTTTGCAAGGTGCAGATCCAAGGGGTGGGTTGCCCCGTCTGTAGGGTTCAGGGCTGTTGTCACCTACACCCCAGCCCCCATGGCTTCCGGTGGGTTTTCCCCATGCGGAGGTCCCGTTGTCCACGCTGACCAGAGGGGGAGCAGGCTCCCCCCAGGAGGGCTCTGGTTTGGGGTGGGCACTGGAAGGCTCCCCCCAGCCTAGGAACAGGATGACTTTGATAAGGGCACACGTGGATTGGATAACAGTACAGAGAACAACGGACCCAAAACAAACTCTTGCTCTGGAACCTTAGGTCGATTTTTTCACATGTTATAGGTCCAAAAGGCTCCTTATCAGTTTCTACCCCCAAGCCATAAGACGGCTGAACAATTAATCGAATGGCTGCCCCTCACCCTGTTTATTATCTATGCATAGTCACTTTCCCCCTACCTACATGTACATATTACCTCCACTACCCCGTACTCCCACACACTGACTCGGTACCGGTACTCGCGGTATATAATCTTGTTATTGTTACTTTCTAATGTATTTTTCTTAACAAAATATTTACTAAATTAACTAAACTCTTATTTCCTTAAAACTGCACTGTTGGTTAATGGGCTTGCAAGTAAGCATTTCACGGTAAGGTCTACATACACCTGTTGTGTTGAGCGCATGTGATTTGTTTTTGATCCTACAGGAGAAACCCCTGCGCTGCCATTCATACACCTAACAAAATGCATGTATTGTCAATTTCAACATTGTGTGCATCCTTGTTCTAAATCTAAGTTTAAACAGTCACAATGTAACAAAAACATCTAAGAAAATCATATTGCTAAAACGTACAATTCCTAACCTTTCTTTTCCTGGTTTCTACAATGCCCCTTTATGCAGGACAGGCTGGACTTTGGCCAGTCCAGGCCAGAGGAGGCCGTTTAACTCTTGGCCCTGTCTGTAGTAACCAGTTGTCCTGGCTGAGAGTCAGGCAGCCCCATCTCTGCCTGTGCCAGTTTGTCTATTGCTCCAAGAGGTCTACTTCCTGGATCAGATTTCACTCTCTCAGTTATGATCATCTCCTCATCTCCTTTCCGTCATGACCACTGATGTTAAAGAAATCAATAGCTTGTCATTTTAAGTATCAGGGTTATGTGGGAAAGGAGTGAAGGAAACTAAAGACATATTTCAGTGTTTACTGTATGGACACACAACTTTATTGTATTACTTTGTGTTGCATGGTTGATTGTGGTGCATAAAAGAGCAGCTTAAATGGGGCAGTGACTAGCCAGAACCAGCAGGGGATCTAAACTCTCACCCCCCCCCTCCTCCTCCTCCGCTCCCTCTCCCCTCTCCCTCCGCTCCCTCTCCCTCCGCTCCCGCTCCCTCCGCTCCCTCCGCTCCCTCTTCCTCCGCTCCCTCTTCCTCCGCTCCCTCTCCCTCCGCTCCCTCTCCCTCCGCTCCCTCTTCCTCCGCTCCCTCCCCCTCTTCCTCCGCTCCCTCTCCCTCTCCCTCCGCTCCCTCTCCCTCCGCTCCCTCCGCTCCTCTTCCTCCGCTCCCTCTCCCTCCCTCCCTCTTCCTCCGCTCCCTCCCCCTCTTCCTCCCTCCCTCTCCCCCCCCCTCTCCCTCCGCTCCCTCCCCCTCTTCCTCCCTCTCCCCTCCCCCCCCTCCTTCCTCCCCCTCTCCCTCCCTCTGCTCCCTCTCCCCTCTCCCTCCGCTCCCTCCCCCTCTTCCTCCGCTCCCTCTCCCTCTTCCTCCGCTCCCTCCCTCCCCTCTTCCTCCGCTCCCTCTCCCTCTCGCTCCCTCTCCCTCTTCCTCCGCTCCCTCTCCCTCTTCCTCCCCCCTCTCCATCCCTCCCTCTCCCCTCTCCCTCCGCTCCCTCCCCCTCCCCTCTTCCTCCGCTCCCTCTCCATCTTCCTCCGCACCCTCTCCCTCTCCCTCCGCTCCCTCCCCCTCTTCCTCCGCTCCCTCTCCCTCTTCCTCCGCTCCCTCTCTCCCTCCTCCTCTCCCTCCCCTCCCCCCTCCTCTCCCTCTCCCTCCGCTCCCTCTCCCTCCGCTCCCTCTCCCTCCGCTCCCCTCCCTCCGCTCCCCTCCCTCCCCCTCCCTCCGCTCCCCCCCCTCCCTCCCTCCCTCCCTCCCTCTCCCTCCGCTCCTCTCCCTCCGCTCCCTCCCCTCCCTCCCTCCCTCCTCTCCCTCCCTCCCTCCTCCCTCCGCTCCCTCCCTCCCCTCCGCTCCCTCTTCCTCCGCTCCCTCCCTCCGCTCCCTCTTCCTCCGCTCCCTCTCTCTCCGCTCCCTCTCCCTCCCTCTTCCTCCGCTCCCTCTCCCTCCGCTCCCTCTTCCTCCGCTCCCTCTCTCTCCGCTCCCTCTCCCTCCGCTCCCTCTCCCTCCGCTCCCTCTCCCTCCCTCCCTCTCCTCCCTCCCTCTCCCTCCGCTCCCTCTCCCCTCCGCTCTCTCCCTCCTCTCCCTCTCCTCTCCCTCTCCCTCCGCTCCCTCTCCCTCCGCTCCCTCTCCCTCCGCTCCTCTCTCCCCTCCCTCCCTCTCCTCCCTCCCTCCCTCCGCTCCCTCTCCCTCCGCTCCCTCTCCCTCCGCTCCCTCTCCCTCCGCTCCCTCTCCCTCCTCATCCGCTCCCTCTCCCTCCTCATCCGCTCCCTCTCCCTCCGCTCCCCCCCCTCCCTCCCTCTTCCTCCGCTCCCTCTCCCTCCGCTCCCTCTCTCCTCCGCTCCCTCTCCTCCGCTCCCTCCTCCGCTCCCTCTCCCTCCGCTCCCTCTCCCTCCGCTCCCTCTCCCTCCGCTCCCTCTCCCTCCGCTCCCTCTCCCTCCGCTCCCTCTTCCTCCGCTCCCTCTCTCTCCGCTCCCTCTCTCTCCGCTCCCTCTCTCTCCGCTCCCTCTCCCTCCGCTCCCTCTCCCTCCCTCTTCCTCCGCTCCCTCTCCCTCCGCTCCCTCTTCCTCCGCTCCCTCTCTCTCCGCTCTCTCTCCCTCTCCCTCCGCTCCCTCTCCCTCCGCTCCCTCTTCCTCCGCTCCCTCTCCCTCTCCCTCCGCTCCCTCTTCCTCTCCCTCCGCTCCCTCTTCCTCCGCTCCCTCTTCCTCCGCTCCCTCTTCCTCCGCTCCCTCTCTCTCCGCTCCCTCTCCCTCTCCCTCCGCTCCCTCTCCCTCCCTCTTCCTCCGCTCCCTCTCCCTCTAACTACTGACAGATGGTGGTTACTCCAATAATCACACACTTCCTCCACAGCGCAAACATTTTGTGGCTCCAATCGCTATTTTCACAAGCCGGGTTAGTAAACAGCATTCTTGGGCTTCCTCCGCCACGTGTGCCCACGTGAGGTTGCCACAGTTACGCACACAGATGGGGGCGCCCGTGTTGTTGTTGTGAAATCAGAGGAGGGCGAGCTTCAGAGAAGTAAAGGGGGTGGGGCCAGGGCAGGCTGGCATCGCTTTCGCCAATTTGGTTCTTAATTTAGATGGAAATCTAAGAGGCGAGGTTTTACCTTTAAACGGATCAACGTTTTGGAGCCAAGCATGTGTTCGCTGTGCGCCACCTAACAAGATTATGTGTTAAGTCATAGGTAGAACAGACAACTATTTCCTTGTTCTTGTGTGTTCACAGTATAATAACAGTTGATTGAACTGCAACAACGGTTTTAAGCTGCCGCTTCTTAAAAAAACGACTAATCTTTATCAGGCACAGTGAATTCATTCTGCCTGTTAGGTTTGTAAAGCCCACAACACTGTTCTCCTCCCATGACTACATGTACAAAACGTAAACCCAACACGCTTCTCCACCCATGACTACATGTACAAAACGTAAACCCAACACTGTTCTCCTCCCATGACTACATGTACAAAACGTAAACCCAACACTGTTCTCCTCCCATGACTACATGTACAAAACGTAAACCCAACACTGTTCTCCTCCCATGACTACATATACAAAACGTAAACCCAACACTGTTCTCCTCCCATGACTACATGTACAAAACGTAAACCCAACACTGTTCTCCTCCCATGAACATGTACAAAACGTAAACTGTTCTCCTCCCATGACTACATGTACAAAACGTAAACCCAACACTGTTCTCCTCCCATGACTACATGTACAAAACGTAAACCCAACACGCTTCTCCTCCCATGACTACATGTACAAAACGTAAACCCAACACGCTTCTCCACCCATGACTACATGTACAAAACGTAAACCCAACACTGTTCTCCTCCCATGACTACATGTACAAAACGTAAACCCAACACTGTTCTCCTCCCATGACTACATGTACAAAACGTAAACCCAACACTGTTCTCCTCCCATGACTACATGTACAAAACGTAAACCCAACACTGTTCTCCTCCCATGACTACATGTACAAAACGTAAACCCAACACTGTTCTCCTCCCATGACTACATGTACAAAACGTAAACCCAACACTGTTCTCCTCCCATGACTACATGTACAAAACGTAAACACAACACTGTTCTCCTCCCATGACTACATGTACAAAACGTAAACACAACACTGTTCTCCTCCCATGACTACATGTGCAAAACATAAACCCAACATTGCAGGATGCTTCACAACTTCATAAGACTCCTGATCGAAAAGCTAGATGGCATTGTCAGAACACAAGATTATCAAGGACACAATCACAGTAACACTATAAGCCGTCCATTCATAGAGTATGTCTTCTCACCTGGACCCATGAGGGGTGGTCTGCTGTGTGGTGGAGGCGCAGTCTGGTGAGGCATGGCTGTGTCCATGGGCCCACTGTTCTGGCCTGGGCCCTGGGGGTTGTGGCCCCCATGGCTCTGGAGGGGTGGTGGGGGGCCGTGGTAGGTGTGATGTGGTGGGTGGTTGTTGTTGTTGTTTCCAGGGGGGCATGCGGGGGCGTTCCCTGGGGGTCTACCTTGGGGTGGCCCTCCTCCCGCAGGGTTGTTCTTGTCCCAGAGGTTGACCGTCTTGTTGTAGGCACCCGGGTCGCCCCAAGCAGAGGTGCCATCGTCAATCTCCATCTTGCGTCGGATGGAGGGTGGGGAAGGTTCCTCCCACCCTGTGGGCTCTCCTCCTGAGGGGTCCTGCTTGCTCCCTCCTCCTCCCCCGTTGCCCTCCCGGCCTGATACACTGGGCTTCACGGGGCCAGGGCCTCCCCAGGATCCCATGCTCCCTTCTCCACCTCCTGCCCCGCCCATGCTCCCTCTAACTCCTCCGCTATTGCCGTTGGAGCTCTCCTGGGGCTTGCCACCCCATCCTTGGGCAGGGCAACTTGGGCGCTGCTGGGCCATCGCTGGCTCTCCCCAGCCTCCACCAACATTTCCCCCCATCCCCGGACCAGGTTTTCCCCAGCCTCGGTTGCTCTCTTTCCAGCCTCCTGCTCCTTCTCCCTCCCAGGGAGGGTTGGTGGTGGGACTGTTCTTCTTGCCATCTGCAGACTCTCTCCAGTCCCCCCCTCCTCCATTGCCCCCTCCTCCAGCGCTGTTGGCCCAGCCGCTGTGGGGCGGCTTGGGCCCATCTCCCCAGCCCTGGGGCTTGGGGGCCTTGCCGTGGGAACCATCCCAGCTTGGGGACTTCTCCTCTGGAGCACCCCAGGACTGGCTCCCAGCTTTGGGCATGTTGGGGCCTGACCCGGGGCATCCTGGTGGGGGGTTCCCCCAGCCCCCAGGACCGTTGGGGGGATTCTTGCTGCTCGGTGGCTCACCCCAGCCAGAGCCTGGTTGGCTGGCTGGAGGCTTGGAACCACCCCAGCCAGGGGCAGCCTGAGGACCAGGCCCGGGACCCTCGCTCTTGGGGTCAACCCGATGAGGGGGGCCGTGGCTGGAGTTAGAGGGCCCTTGGGCTGGCTCGGTGGAAGTGTTGGGGCCTGAGCCTCCCCAAGAGTCCGTCCCGGCAGCATCTGCCTTTCGTTGGGTGCGTGCCGCCTCCTCCATGTCCCAGGACGTGTGCTGGCGGACGGGGGTCTGGCCCCAGCCTGTGTTGCACAGCACCCTGGGGTCCAGGTCAGGGGCTGGGAGTAGGGGGGCAGGCTCATCCCTGGATGACCGGTCCTGTCGGAGGGAGTGTCCCGCTCCATCCATGCCCTCGCTACTGCCCTCGCTGGCCGCCGTGGTGCTTGGGGCTCGGGTGCTCCAGGATCTGGCCTGCTGGGGAGGAGAGCTGGGGGCGTCCCAGCCCCCCTGGACCTCGCCAGAATGCTGCTTCCCCCAGGCGTCTCTGCTGCTCTGGCCTCCCCAGCCTCCAGAGGTTCCACCACCACTGCTTCCATGGCTCCCCCAGCCCCCGGCCCCAGAGTCCCAGCCCGAAGGCTCCGCGGAGGAGGCGACTGACTTGGAGTCTCCATTGTTGCCCCAGACGGAGCTGCCATCCTCTCCATTGACCAGCTGGGAAGCTCCAGGAGGAGGCTGGCCCAGGGAGCCCATACCTCCGGAGGGGCCACTCCAGCCGGACACGCTGTGGATAGGGGGCTCCTGTTGCTTGCTAGTATGATTTGGTCCGTCAGTGTTAAGGTTCTGAGGTTCTGAGCTGAAAGACACATTCGTGGATGAGGATGGGTGTGGCTCAGATGATTCTCCCCAGGTGCTGCCTCCCCCAACCGGAAGGTTGCCGTTGGTGCCGCCCACCATGTTTCCTCCTCTGATGCCGTTCCCCTGGGCGTGAGAGGTGCCTGGCGGGTCGCAGAGGTTTGGAGGGGGTTGAGAAGAAGGGGGTTGATTGGGGTTGGCTCCCCCTGAGCTGCTTGCCCCCGCTCCTCCGCCCCCGTCGTGCCCCAGAACGGGCCAGGCCGAGGGGTTGGCATTGGGGTTCAGGTTCAAGTTGGAGGTGGTGGAGGAAGAGGAGCACCAACCCCTGCCTCCTCCTCCTCCCATTGGGCCATCAGTCTTCCCCTCCCCACCCCCGACAGAGGAGGACTGAGGAGGGCCATGGGGGGACGGACCGGGACCAGATCCCCAGCCCCGATTGGCTGCTCCTTGGCTGGAGGCCATGCCGACCGTGCCTGCCCCGGGGTGATTGGCTGAGCTGCCGGGCCCAGAGCTGGCTCCTTTGCTGCTGGGGTAGTTGGCAGGAAAGTGGCCTGTCTGGCCGTTGGCCCCCGTGGCCATGCTCATACTGCTGCTGCTGCTGGCCGGGTCAGTGTCCGAGGGGCATCCTCCTGCAGGGCCCTGGCTCTGGCTGCTGCGGGAAATGGAGGGCCAGGCCTCGGTGTCGCTCTCGTCGATGATCACTGTATCCCAGCCACTGTGATTGGCCGACACTGAGGCAGAAGTGGCACTCCGATTGGCTGGCTGGTGTCCCCAGTGGGGATTCTCATAATGGGCTCCCGGGCCACTCTGTGGGGGCAGCTCTGTTGAATGAGAGAGGATGGAGAGAAAGAGAGGATGGAGGGGGAGAGAGAGGGAGAAAGGGACAAGGTTAGTATGTCTTCATACCTAGAAGATAACATGACAACAGTTGGCATCTAAACATATGCCAAGAGTGTGCAAAGCTGTCCTCAAGGCAAAGGGTGGCTACTTTGAAGAATCTAACATATAATTTAACATATATTTTGACATATGATTCCATATGTGTTATTTCATAGTTTATGTCTTCACTATTATTTTACAAAGTAGCAAATCCTTTGAATGAGTTAAGTGTTGACCGGTAGTGTATATGCCAGAATGTTCCCAAACTGGAGATTTAACCGATGATGGAGGACCCTTCAATTCTGGCTTATGGAGCCCACCAGTCCCCATCTACACTGTCCCCATCTACACTGTTCCCATCTACACTGTTCCCATCTACACTGTTCCCATCTACACTGTTCCCATCTACACTGTTCCCATCTACACTGTTCCCATCTACACAGTCCCCATCTACACTGTCCCCATCTACACTGTCCCCATCTACACTGTTCCCATCTACACTGTTCCCATCTACACTGTTCCCATCTACACTGTTCCCATCTACACTGTTCCCATCTACACTGTCCCCATCTACACAGTCCCCATCTACACAGTCCCCATCTACACTGTCCCCATCTACACAGTCCCCATCTACACAGTCCCCATCTACACAGTCCCCATCTACACAGTCCCCATCTACACAGTCCCCATCTACACAGTCCCCATCTACACAGTCCCCATCTACACAGTCCCCATCTACACAGTCCCCATCTACACAGTCCCCATCTACACAGTCCCCATCTACACAGTCCCCGGCTGCGCCTCACAAAAGGATCGTTTTAAATCAGCCAGTTAAGATTAGAATTTCGATTACAACGTGCGCATACATCGTACTTGTTTTAATAGCCTACAATGTTTATTCAACTCAAATTTACTCACGAGGCGATGACATACAACTCAGTGTAGGTATAGGCTAGTGTTTTTATTGGTTTTCTGTATTCATTTCAGGTTCACAGTACTGACCGAACCAGGTCCCTGTACAGAACAGTTCGGTGCGAATACGCCACTGCTTATAACTAACTATAAGTTAAGTAAAACTATAAGATGTCATATGGTTTGCTAACTTGTTAGCTAAGTGGCTCGATGTTAAGATCAAGCTTCTTGGTTACAGCAGAGACATTTAATCCCCTCCTGGATCAAGAACCTGGGTTGCCTAAATTATTTGGGGTGTCATTATTTTGATAACTAAATAGCTCCCCCTTGTGTGTACTTCTGGTAATACAGTATACCCCTGTATAGTACAGTATGACAATCTGTCTACTGTCCAACCCTGGTTGAAATGTTGTGGGAGTTCTGTTTATTCTGCATATTTCGAAATACCCCGGTATACAGTATTAACGGTATACCGCCCAAGCCTAGTAATCGCAACAGCTTTACCCTCGTTGCAGCCATCTTGGAATAAAGTGGGAGGCCTAGGTGGAGCCCACCGGCAGATCCGAAGACACCCATCCTCAGTCCTAACCCTTGACCCCTTGAGTCCTGCAGTTCAGCCTCAGTCTGGTCCTGACACCAGCTTCACAAACATTTGGCTCGACTCTGCCCTGGAGTGTATTCGATTAGGTGAAACACTTCACATTTGTTCCGGCATCATTGTGATGTGTACAGCTGATATGACAAACACAAGTACCTAAACTACACAATACAACATTTATATCTGAATGTTTCGTAACGTTGCACCCCTGCTGTACAGAAGATTGCCTCCCAGTCCCCTCAAATCTTTCTACTGCCTCTACTCCTCAAACCCAAACAGTAGGATTTCTTTCTCTTCCAATAAAGAAACCACTGCTGAGAGAGGCTTGGGTAACAACAGTTCTAGAACTATCCCCTGAAGCAGCTTGGTGCATAAGAAGTGAGTCAGTCCAAAAGCAGCAGCTGCTCTAGATGCACTGCCGTGGTAATCACTCTGCCGCCGCGTCAGTTCCCTCTCGTTGTTTTTGGTGTTCCTCCACATGCATGTGTGAGCGGAACGGACTGCACACACACAGCGTCTTCTTTTGTCTGATCTTTAAATGGGGAGAGATGCTGTTTGTCTGCAAGCTTTTGCTGGCTGTCTGTCTCTCTCACTCTGCAGAGCTTAGGCTTCTTCCAATGATTATATACAAATGGAAAAACAGAAAGAGAGGGAGGGAGAAAAGGGCAGTGTCTCAGACACAGCGGTGTGGTTTCTGTGGTGTAGTACAGGACGCCATTTTATCAAATCTGAACCAGAGCCAAAAACGCTCAGAGCTACAGTCTGTATCTGTTTCTCTCTCTCTCTCTCTCTTCCTGCAGCACGGTCGCTTCTCTGAAAAACACAAACTATCCTCATGAAGATATTCATCAGAAAGTCATCTGTCGCTGCTGGATGTTTTCCGTTGCAAAACCGTACTTATCTTAGTACTTGCATGCATTTAAAGGCAATCGCGCACTACAATGCACAACGCAGTGAAAGACACCCAGCGAATAAAGAGAAAGAGGGGGGGGATCACGGCCGAAAAGCAGGAACAATACCTGAGGAGAGGTACCTTCCGACCATGGTGAGCGAGCGCTACGTTTGGAGCGAAGCGGTGGCGGCGCAGGCGGCCATCCCCGTGTGTCTCTAGTCTCAATATGTCTGCTCGGCTCGCCAGGGCTTTCAGAGGATCATATTTGAAATACTGCCAAGAAGCTGCGAGCTCTCGCGGCATGAGAGAGACACACACACCCTCCCCCCTCAGCTCTGCTCCAGCCTGCTTTGGCTTGGCTAGAACCATCCTGCCCCTCTCTCTTTCTCTCTGGCTTTATTTAGAACTCCGCTCTATTCCTATCCATGGAGAGAGGATATTATCTCTCTCTCAGAGAGAGTAGGGGCAGGCGTAGAGGGTTATGGTTAAAGCCGAGAGCATTTCATTGTGCACTCAATCCGCTCGCTCACGAGAGAAAAAACTAAACAAAAGGGAGATTCCTTTTTGCTGCCTCCCTCCCTCCCTCCCTCCCTCCCTCCCTCCCTCCCTCCCTCCCTCCCTCCCTCCCTCCCTCCCTCCCTCCTCCCCCCCTCCCTCCCTCCCTCCCTCCCTCCCTCCCTCATGCTTTTGGAGTGGTCACTAAATGTTTAGCCAGGACCACTCCATTTACATTGAGCACAGCCTGGCCACAATGGAAGCCTCTCCAAAAGCAGAAGAGAGGAAGAGTTTTTGCTGCATCGTTGAGTGTTCAGGAATGACACTCAAATGTGCACACACATACACACGAAAACATACATGTTCACCTGCACACTCAGACAATAACACGCATCCAGATATGCAGACACATTCTATGCACATATGCATTCAGATACATATGCATGTACACATATCATATGCACGTGTTCACACACACACACACACACACACACACACACACACACACACACACACACACACACACACACACACACACACACACACACACACACACACACACACACACACACACACACACACACACACACACACACACACACACACACACACACACACCCCTCCCCCACCTGCTTCACAACGATTTCCTATAGTATGCTGGCAGATGACGCAAAAACTGCTGTTGTGTGACATCCCAAACAGAAAGAGACAGACTAGTCTGCAGCGGGACGACACAGCACATACCAGAGCAGCTCCCTGGAACGCAAAACAGACCCAGTTTGGCCTGGAGAAACACTACCACTTCAACGGCTGCATGGAAAACAGCATAAACACATAAAATGAAGATCACATGGAGGTGGGCAGGAGACCAAGAAGAGCTAAACGTCTGTCTTTACACAGTGAGGTCTGGAGTGACAGAGCGAGGGAGGGAGGGAGGGAGAGAAAAGTGAAAGCATGGCAAAGACAGGGAGAAGAAGAGAGAAAATGAGGTAGAGAGACAGCAGAGAGGAGGGGTTAGAGAAAAAGAGAGCTAAACAGAGGAGGGGCAGGCCTCTATCGGGCACTAGCTAGAGGCAGGCCACTATCGGGCACTAGCTAGAGGCAGGCCGCTATCGGGCACTAGCTAGAGGCAGGCCGCTATCGGGCACTAGCTAGAGGCAGGCCGCTATCGGGCACTAGCTAGAGGCAGGCCGCTATCGGGCACTAGCTAGAGGCAGGCCACTATCGGGCACTAGCTAGAGGCAGGCCACTATCGGGCACTAGCTAGAGGCAGGCCGCTATCGGGCGTTAGCTAGAGGCAGGCCGCTATCAGGCGCTAGCTAGAGGCAGGCCGTTACAGGGCGCTAGCTAGAGGCAGGCAGCTACCGGGCGCTAGCTAGAGGCAGGCAGCTACCGAGCGCTAGCTAGAGGCAGGCAGCTACCGGGCGCTAGCTAGAGACAGGCAGCTACCGGGCGCTAGCTAGAGGCTTGCAAAAGAGAAGCAGTAACAGCAGCAGCTCCTAAGCTAACTGAAGGTGGGTATTGTTTACAAACGAACCTCTACTGCTCCAACACACAATACGTCAAAGTCCCACCAGAAGAACAGTGGTTCCTTATGTGGAAACCCAGGCCCCAGCCTTTTCCACTGTGTGTGTGGTGTGTCAACGTGCAGTGAGGTCATCAAAGACCCTCTGATTGGTGCTTTGTGTATAAATAATGTCCTTCATGTAAACTGTCTGGATGGCACTTACCCAAACCTCCAATCCACTACCTCGCTGCTGTTTCCCAGAAACGCGGACGGATGTGAATTGCAATCTCAGCCTAGACATTGCTGCTGTTAAGGTTTTTGTTTAGTAGTTTTTCCTTTCATTATGTTTCAACAAGTTGGGTTTGTAGGGTGAGAGAGTGTGAAAGTGAGGGAGATGAGGAGGGGAAGAGAGTGTGAAAGTGAGGGAGATGAGGAGAGGAAGAGAGTGTGAAAGTGAGGGAGATGAGGAGAGGAAGAGAGTGTGAAGGTGAGGGAGATGAGGAGAGGAAGAGTGTGAAGGTGAGGGAGATGAGGAGAGGAAGAGTGTGAAGGTGAGGGAGATGAGGAGAGGAAGAGTGTGAAGGTGAGGGAGATGAGGAGAGGAAGAGTGTGAAAGTGAGGGAGATCAGGAGAGGAAGAGAGTGTGAAAGTGAGGGAGATGAGGAAGAGAGTGTGAAGGTGAGGGAGATGAGGAAGAGTGTGAAGGTGAGGGAGATGAGGAAGAGAGTGTGAAGGTGAGGGAGATGAGGAAGAGAGTGTGAAAGTGAGGGAGATGAGGAGAGGAAGAGAGTGTGAAAGTGAGGGAGATGAGGAGAGGAAGAGAGTGTGAAAGTGAGGGAGATGAGGAGAGGAAGAGAGTGAAGGTGAGGGAGATGAGGAAGAGAGTGAAGGTGAGGGAGATGAGGAAGAGAGTGAAGGTGAGGGAGATGAGGAAGAGAGTGTGAAAGTGAGGGAGATGAGGAGAAGAGAGTGTGAAAGTGAGGGAGATGAGGGAGAGGAAAGATGAGAGTGTGAGAAGTGAGGGAGATGAGGGAGATGAGGAAGAGAGTGTGAAAGTGAGGGAGATGAGGAAGAGAGTGTGAAGGTGAGGGAGATGAGGAAGAGAGTGTGAAAGTGAGGGAGATGAGGAAGAGAGTGTGAAAGTGAGGGAGATGAGGAGAGGAAGAGAGTGTGAAAGTGAGGGAGATGAGGAGAGGAAGAGAGTGAAGGTGAGGGAGATGAGAGGAAGAGAGTGTGAAAGTGAGGGAGATGAGGAGAGGAAGAGAGTGAAGGTGAGGGAGATGAGGAAGAGAGTGAAGGTGAGGGAGATGAGGAAGAGAGTGTGAAGGTGAGGGAGATGAGGAGAGGAAGAGAGTGTGAAGGTGAGGGAGATGAGGAGAGGAAGAGAGTGTGAAGGTGAGGGAGATGAGGAGAGGAAGAGAGTGTGAAGGTGAGGGAGATGAAGAGAGTGTGAAGGTGAGGGAGATGAGGAGAGGAAGAGAGTGTGAAGGTGAGGGAGATGAGGAGAGGAAGAGAGTGTGAAGGTGAGGGAGATGAGGAGAGGAAGAGAGTGTGAAGGTGAGGTAGATACGAAGAGGAAGAGAGTGTGAAAGAAAGTGAGAGCAGGAGGAGAGTTGGATAGTCACAGTCAGCACAGAGAATGAGAAAAAGTGGAAGAGAGAGTGAAGAAGAGATGGATGTGTTAGTCAGGTCTCAGCTGGGTTGGTCCAGGCAAAATGAAGACCCCTGGGGGCAGGAGAGGAGAGGCTTGTAGAGAGAAAGACGGCTGCTCTTTCAATCCTTCCAACCAGACACACTATTACTTACCATACACACACACTGCTGCACCCCCACCATCAAACCTCCTCTACCATTCCCATGATTAGCCTACAGTCTGATGACTATTGGCCCATAGAGAAACAATATTAGATGAAAACATGCTCAACTGAATTGTGTGCTGTCCTGTCAACACACTCACCCTGAGTAAGGCACAAGCCTAGTATGCTATAAACAGATGTAACCCAGAAAAGCTGCAACTTCGAGTGGCAGACTTTATTCAACATCATCTTGATTATAGAAGAGCAACACACATTGGGTCTGAGACAAAAACAAAGCAGGCCATGCAAACACGGAGATTACCATAACAAAGTGTAATGTGGGTGAATAACTGATAGTAGAAAATGGCAGCATTACATACAGCAGGGACGTCCTTGTATTGCTTTGACTACTATGAAGTAGAGATAAGCTGGATGTTTGTCTCAGTTTGTTCAAGGCCACCGAGTCTTGTATTATTGACCATACCTCTTCTCATAGATTCAGTGGAGTACAATTTATAGATGGACTATTGACTAAGCCCCAGGTGGCACAGGTCGTCTAATAATAAAGTAACCACCATGCAAGGTGTGTGTGTGTGTGTGTGTGTGGAGCCCGTCACTGTACGGTTACAAAACGTTTAGACGGGCAGAGGGGAGGGGGCAGTGTGAGGGAAGACATAAGGTCTTACACAACAACCTCCACTGTGTCCCTGTTCTCCTGTTGCGTGTGTGTATGACGACGTGACGTAAATCTGGCGACACCGCTGGCGGCCATTGGGCCACAGAGAAGGCAAGCTGGGTCCTCAGCTCAACGAGAGGAGACACCAACAGACAGACTCTAGGATGGCAGCCTATCGCTGGGGTCCTACAGCTTCCAGTGTTATGCAGTTGTTTCAGCTTGCACAACAAACCTACTGCTAAAATATGTAAAGGTAACACTTCTATGAGTGCCGTTATGAGGACACAGACATACTTTAAAAAGCAATGCAAAACGCCCTTATAAAAATCAACTACAGATGTAGGATCTGAATTTGATCACCCTGTTGCAGGACAACTTTCCTGCAATGCAGGACATTTCAAATGTGTATTGTTTGATGTTTAAAAAGGCTTCAGAAGTTTGTAATTTCCACAGAAATTTCCCTTACGAAAAATGGATCAACCGCTACGAAAATGTGCATGAATTATAATCCATATTTCCTGTTGCTGCAGGACTATTTTCTTGCTGTAACAAACATCCTCAAATTAAGATACCTCGATTTTATTACATTCAGCCTTTTCTAAAATTTCCTCATCAATCTACAGACAATACCCCATAATGACCAAGCAATTTTAAAAGATTTTAAATTATTAATATTTTTTACATTTTTGATAATTTATAAAAAATTGAAAACTGAAATATCACATTTAAATTCACTACCGCTCAGAAGTTTGGGGTCATTTAGAAATGTACTTGTTTTTGAAAGAAAAGCACATTTGTCCATTAAAATAACATCAAATTGATCAGAAATGCAGTGTAGACATTGTTAATGTTGTAAATGACTATGGTAGCTGGAAACGTCAGATTTGTAATGTAATATCTACATAGGAGTACAGAGGCCCATTATGAGCAACCATCACTCCTGTGTTCCAATGGCACGATGTGTTAGCTAATCCAAGTTCATCATTTTAAAATGATAATTGATCATTAGAAAACCCTTTTGAAATTGTTAGCACAGCTGAAAACTGTTGTTCTGATTCAGAGACTTGTCCCGATGCCACTCCTGTATTGTCTTGGTTGTGTGCTTAGGGTTGTTGTCCTGTTGGAAGGTGAACCAGTCTGAGGTCCTGAGCAGGTTTTCGTCAAGGATCTTTGTACTTTTCTCCGTTCATCTTTCCCTCGATCCTGACTAGTCTCTAAGTCCCTGCCGCTTAAAAACATCCCCAAAGCATGATTCTGCACCACCATGCTTCACCGTAGGGATGGTGCATCAGCTTGGTTTCATCAGACCAGATAGTCTAGTTTCTCATGGTCAGAGTCCTTTAGGCGCATTCTGGCAAACTGCAAGCGTGCTGTCATGTGCCTTTTACTGAGTGGCTTCCGTCTGGCCCCTCTATCATAAAGGTCTGATTGGTGGAGTGCTGCAGAGATGGTTGTCCTTCTGGGTGGTTCTCCCATCTCCACAGAGGATCTCTGGAGCTCTGTCAGAGTGACCATCTGGTTCTTGGTCACTTCCCTGACAAAGGCACTTCTCCCCTGATTGCTCAGTTTGGCCGGGCGGCCAGCTCTAGGAATAGTATTGGTGGTTCCAAACTTCTTCAATTTAATAATGAGGAGGCCACTGTGTTCTTGGGGAACTTCAAATGCTAAAGAAATGTTTTGGTACCCTTCCCCAGACCTGTGCCTCGACACAATCCTGTCTCGGAGCTCTACAGACAATTCCTTCAACCTTGTTTTCTCTGATATGCACTGTACTTATGTAAATAAGGTATCTATTTATTTTTAATACATTTTCAGAAATTTCTTTGAAACCTGTTTTAGTTTTGTCATTATGGGGTATTGTGTGTAAATTGATGATTTTTTTTATTTAATCAATTTTAGAATAAGGTTGTAACGTAACAAAATGTGGGAAAAATCAAGGAGTATGAATACTTTCCGAATGCTCTGTAGGTAGAGAGAGTGTGAGAGCGAGAAACAGAAGTGGGGAGGGATCTGGTTACGGGACCACGTAGCCTCTGTATGGGCCGTAACATCCTGCACACCCACAGCCTGGCGCATGTGCTTCCCTATTAGGGTGAGGGGTAATACTGTCAAATCAATACATTCAGTGGGGAGGGATCTGGTTACGGGACCACGTAGCCTCCGTATGGGCCGTAACATCCTGCACACCCACAGCCTGGCGCATGTGCTGCCCTACAGGGTGAGGGGTAATACTGTCAAATCAATACATTCAGTGGGGAGGGATCTGGTTACGGGACCACGTAGCCTCCGTATGGGCCGTAACATCCTGCACACCCACAGCCTGGCGCATGTGCTGCCCTATAGGGTGAGGGGTAATACTGTCAAATCAATACATTCAGTGGGTGACACACTGCTTCAAGAGGGGATCTTTAACCCTGTACATACAGTTGTGGGAATTGGTCTGTATGGACAGGGCTACATTTAAAATGTTTCTTACAGAAGAAATATGGAAAGCAAATGCATAACCATGGTAGCAATGAAAAGAAACCCGTTTGGAGATTATGGGAAAATGATTAATCTAAAAGTGAGGATAACGGTTCACCTGGCAAGACGGAATCCAAACATAACAACGTTGATTGTGTGTAGGACTGTGATGGTGTTGGCAAATGACCCTAACCTCAACTTCCAAGTCAACCAGGATTGGAGCATAGACTCAAAAGAAACCAGTGTCTTTTCTCTGCAACTTCACTATTACCATTACACTTTATCATCAATAGCATTTCAATTATTATTATTATTCAAGTTATTATTACCTCTAAATAGAAGCCTAGTATTCCAATTAAGAAATGTCAGATTGTCAATACCAACATGTGACAATTTAACACACAGGCTGTCAGACTCAAAAGAAATGTGCAAATGTCAGTGTTTCCATACAGTACGTTACTGGTTAGTGTGTCCACTTTGTTTCAATGTTACTGTTGTCTTAGGCCTCAAATGTCAGTGTTTCCATACAGTACGTTACTGGTTAGTGTGTCCACTTTGTTTCAATGTTACTGTTGTCTTAGGCCTCAAATGTCAGTGTTTCCATACAGTACGTTACTGGTTAGTGTGTCCACTTTGTTTCAATGTTACTGTTGTCTTAGGCCTCAAATGTCAGTGTTTCCATACAGTACGTTACTGGTTAGTGTGTCCACTTTGTTTCAATGTTACTGTTGTCTTAGGCCTCAAATGTCAGTGTTTCCATACAGTACGTTACTGGTTAGTGTGTCCACTTTGTTTCAATGTTACTGTTGTCTTAGGCCTCAAATGTCAGTGTTTCCATACAGTACGTTACTGGTTAGTGTGTCCACTTTGTTTCAATGTTACTGTTGTCTTAGGCCTCAAATGTCAGTGTTTCCATACAGTACGTTACTGGTTAGTGTGTCCACTTTGTTTCAATGTTACTGTTGTCTTAGGCCTCAAATGTCAGTGTTTCCATACAGTACGTTACTGGTTAGTGTGTCCACTTTGTTTCAATGTTACTGTTGTCTTAGGCCTCAAATGTCAGTGTTTCCATACAGTACGTTACTGGTTAGTGTGTCCACTTTGTTTCAATGTTACTGTTGTCTTAGGCCTCAAATGTCAGTGTTTCCATACAGTACGTTACTGGTTAGTGTGTCCACTTTGTTTCAATGTTACTGTTGTCTTAGGCCTCAAATGTCAGTGTTTCCATACAGTACGTTACTGGTTTGTGTGTCCACTTTGTTTCAATGTTACTGTTGTCTTAGGCCTCAAATGTCAGTGTTTCCATACAGTACGTTACTGGTTTGTGTGTCCACTTTGTTTCAATGTTACTGTTGTCTTAGGCCTCAAATGTCAGTGTTTCCATACAGTACGTTACTGGTTAGTGTGTCCACTTTGTTTCAATGTTACTGTTGTCTTAGGCCTCAAATGTCAGTGTTTCCATACAGTACGTTACTGGTTAGTGTGTCCACTTTGTTTCAATGTTACTGTTGTCTTAGGCCTCAAATGTCAGTGTTTCCATACAGTACGTTACTGGTTAGTGTGTCCACTTTGTTTCAATGTTACTGTTGTCTTAGGCCTCAAATGTCAGTGTTTCCATACAGTACGTTACTGGTTTGTGTGTCCACTTTGTTTCAATGTTACTGTTGTCTTAGGCCTCAAATGTCAGTGTTTCCATACAGTACGTTACTGGTTTGTGTGTCCACTTTGTTTCAATGTTACTGTTGTCTTAGGCCTCAAATGTCAGTGTTTCCATACAGTACGTTACTGGTTAGTGTGTCCACTTTGTTTCAATGTTACTGTTGTCTTAGGCCTCAAATGTCAGTGTTTCCATACAGTACGTTACTGGTTTGTGTGTCCACTTTGTTTCAATGTTACTGTTGTCTTAGGCCTCAAATGTCAGTGTTTCCATACAGTACGTTACTGGTTTGTGTGTCCACTTTGTTTCAATGTTACTGTTGTCTTAGGCCTCAAATGTCAGTGTTTCCATACAGTACGTTACTGGTTTGTGTGTCACTTTGTTTCAATGTTACTGTTGTCTTAGGCCTCAAATGTCAGTGTTTCCATACAGTACGTTACTGGTTTGTGTGTCCACTTTGTTTCAATGTTACTGTTGTCTTAGGCCTCAAATGTCAGTGTTTCCATACAGTACGTTACTGGTTTGTGTGTCCACTTTGTTTCAATGTTACTGTTGTCTTAGGCCTCAAATGTCAGTGTTTCCATACAGTACGTTACTGGTTTGTGTGTCCACTTTGTTTCAATGTTACTGTTGTCTTAGGCCTCAAATGTCAGTGTTTCCATACAGTACGTTACTGGTTTGTGTGTCCACTTTGTTTCAATGTTACTGTTGTCTTAGGCCTCAAATGTCAGTGTTTCCATACAGTACGTTACTGGTTTGTGTGTCCACTTTGTTTCAATGTTACTGTTGTCTTAGGCCTCAAATGTCAGTGTTTCCATACAGTACGTTACTGGTTTGTGTGTCCACTTTGTTTCAATGTTACTGTTGTCTTAGGCCTCAAATGTCAGTGTTTCCATACAGTACGTTACTGGTTTGTGTGTCCACTTTGTTTCAATGTTACTGTTGTCTTAGGCCTCAAATGTCAGTGTTTCCATACAGTACGTTACTGGTTTGTGTGTCCACTTTGTTTCAATGTTACTGTTGTCTTAGGCCTCAAATGTCAGTGTTTCCATACAGTACGTTACTGGTTTGTGTGTCCACTTTGTTTCAATGTTACTGTTGTCTTAGGCCTCAAATGTCAGTGTTTCCATACAGTACGTTACTGGTTTGTGTGTCCACTTTGTTTCAATGTTACTGTTGTCTTAGGCCTCAAATGTCAGTGTTTCCATACAGTACGTTACTGGTTTGTGTGTCCACTTTGTTTCAATGTTACTGTTGTCTTAGGCCTCAAATGTCAGTGTTTCCATACAGTACGTTACTGGTTTGTGTGTCCACTTTGTTTCAATGTTACTGTTGTCTTAGGCCTCAAATGTCAGTGTTTCCATACAGTACGTTACTGGTTTGTGTGTCCACTTTGTTTCAATGTTACTGTTGTCTTAGGCCTCAAATGTCAGTGTTTCCATACAGTACGTTACTGGTTTGTGTGTCCACTTTGTTTCAATGTTACTGTTGTCTTAGGCCTCAAAAGCCCTATGTAAAAAGGGGAGGTCTGTTTGTACATGGATATGCTTGTAAATTAATAAACATATTTGGAACAACCCAATACACTTCATTATTATCACGGCATGTCATTATTATTATTTAGGTTATTACTTATAAATATTAAGAGAAGAACCCCACAATGAGAGAAATAATGTAGCCTAAGCTACTGCAAATAGGCCTTTTACGAGATTAAATCATGACAGGAGCATTTGATTCTTATTAGATGGACTCCAGACAGGCTACTTCAGCAAACTTTCTGAGTGGACATATAGGCCAGTAGAGAGAGAGAATCAGCGAACTCACACACACCACTGTAAAAGGACCCGTCAATCAAATCCACCAGTATGTCAGTCAAGAGCAAATATTTCTCCCTTCCTTAAAACATATTAAAAACCTTGGCCTACCATTGGCTTTCTGAAAGTAGGCTATAAGATAATGAATTGGCAAGGAAAGTATGAAGAGGAGAAACAGATGTGATTGTCATACTATCATTAAAATAGCAACAAATAAAAAGGCTAAATGTCTATAGCCTATTTATCAGCGTTGATTAGTCTATAAAATTAAGAAATTATTCTGTATCAAATTATACCATGCCAGGTTGGAGAGGACGGGCACATTGTCCATTTGACACAACATTGGCGCAATATAGGCCTCAGAGCCAGAACAACCTTGTCGACTGCTGTTGAATAATGAATAAAGTCAGACACATCCAACCTTTTTAAAAAGATAAGAGTTATTCATCTACTAGCAAGGAATGAAAAGGTTCAGTGTAGGCTAGAAGAACACCGGCGCTTCTACACCCCTGTGCATCGAGAGGTTGAGCTGCTGGAGCATCAAACAACCGTTGGAAAGAGGAGACGTAGACAGTTTAATAGACTAAGTCAGCAAAACATTATAGTCATTAGTAAATACTCCCGCTATTAAGCCAAGTTGATCTACCTTGAAGGTCATCTTAAATATTTCCCTCCAAAATTATTGTATGCCTTTTTAAATGGTTGACCTTTATTTTATTTTCATTTTACCCAGGGTAAAACACCAGGTCATCTTGTAACTGTACAACAAACACAGGCTCATTGTGTTCAGGATAACCCAGGGTAAAACACCAGGTCATCTGGTAACTGTACATCAAACACAGGCTCATTGTGTTCAGGATAACCCAGGGTAAAACACCAGGTCATCTTGTAACTGTACATCAAACACAGGCTCATTGTGTTCAGGATAACCCAGGGTAAAACACCAGGTCATCTTGTAACTGTACATCAAACACAGGCTCATTGTGTTCAGGATAACCCAGGGTAAAACACCAGGTCATCTTGTAACTGTACATCAAACACAGGTTCATTGTGTTCAGGATAACCCAGGGTAAAACACCAGGTCATCTTGTAACTGTACATCAAACACAGGCTCATTGTGTTCAGGATAACCCAGGGTAAAACACCAGGTCATCTTGTAACTGTACATCAAACACAGGCTCATTGTGTTCAGGATAACCCAGGGTAAAACACCAGGTCATCTGGTAACTGTACAACAAACACAGGCTCATTGTGTTCAGGATAACCCAGGGTAAAACACCAGGTCATCTTGTAACTGTACAACAAACACAGGCTCATTGTGTTCAGGATAACCCAGGATAAAACACCAGGTCATCTTGTAACTGTACATCAAACACAGGCTCATTGTGTTCAGGATAACCCAGGGTAAAACACCAGGTCATCTTGTAACTGTACATCAAACACAGGCTCATTGTGTTCAGGATAACCCAGGGTAAAACACCAGGTCATCTTGTAACTGTACATCAAACACAGGCTCATTGTGTTCAGGATAACCCAGGGTAAAACACCAGGTCATCTTGTAACTGTACATCAAACACAGGTTCATTGTGTTCAGGATAACCCAGGGTAAAACACCAGGTCATCTTGTAACTGTACATCAAACACAGGCTCATTGTGTTCAGGATAACCCAGGGTAAAACACCAGGTCATCTGGTAACTGTACAACAAACACAGGCTCATTGTGTTCAGGATAACCCATTGTGGGTAAAACACCAGGTCATCTTGTAACTGTACATCAAACACAGGCTCATTGTGTTCAGGATAACCCAGGGTAAAACACCAGGTCATCTTGTAACTGTACAACAAACACAGGCTCATTGTGTTCAGGAGGGTAAAACACCAGGTCAGGTAACTGTACAACAAACAAGGCTCATTGTGTTCAGGATAACCAGGTAAAACACCAGGTCATCTTGTAACTGTACATCAAACACAGGCTCATTGTGTTCAGGATAACCCAGGGTAAAACACCAGGTCATCTTGTAACTGTACATCAAACACAGGCTCATTGTGTTCAGGATAACCCAGGGTAAAACACAGGTCAGGTCATCTCAGGATGTAAAACACCAGGTCATCTTGTAACTGTACATCAAACACAGGCTCATTGTGTTCAGGATAACCCAGGGTAAAACACCAGGTCATCTTGTAACTGTACATCAAACACAGGCTCATTGTGTTCAGGATAACCCAGGGTAAAACACCAGGTCATCTTGTAACTGTACATCAAACACAGGCTCATTGTGTTCAGGATAACCCAGGGTAAAACACCAGGTCATCTTGTAACTGTACATCAAACACATTGTGTTCAGGATAACCCAGGGTAAAACACCAGGTCATCTTGTAACTGTACATCAAACACAGGCTCATTGTGTTCAGGATAACCCAGGGTAAAACACCAGGTCATCTTGTAACTGTACATCAAACACAGGCTCATTGTGTTCAGGATAACCCAGGGTAAAACACCAGGTCATCTTGTAACTGTACATCAAACACAGGCTCATTGTGTTCAGGATAACCCAGGGTAAAACACCAGGTCATCTTGTAACTGTACATCAAACACGGGCTCATTGTGTTCAGGATAACCCAGGGTAAAACACCAGGTCATCTGGTAACTGTACATCAAACACAGCGATCATAAATGTTGACACTGACATGGAAATGGAAATGTGTTGACACTGTATATTCCATTTGTTTTATGATATGAAGAGTGAAGTGCACATTTGGACTCCCGGGTGTTTGGCTATCTTGTATGACATCAGTGGTATTTATTATAATCCTTAATGTCTCATCTTTCAAAAATACTGTACGTCGAGTCCTCTTAAGTTACTCAGACAACAAAACAATGTGGGAGGGATGGGGGAAACTTCTTGTTGTGCTCAAGTTCAGAACGTCTGTCAGTCAAAACCCCGACAGAGTTGTGAAGTGGAGACCTGAGGTCTGACGTCATGTATAGGATATTACTGTACATGCCACTGCATTCCAATGTCGATGAGTGTAAAGGGCTGCGGCAGACAGAGATGGGAAATAGGGGACCTCTCTCAGAACCTGTAGTGGGGGTTCAGGACTGAACTAATGGAGCCTGATGTGTCTGTAGAAGGTCAGTAGCCAGTGGTCATCCTCAGTACCATCATAAACACATGCAACAGGTGACAATATGCATGGCTATATGTATGTACAGTGGGGAGAACAAGTATTTGATACACTGCCGATTTTGCAGGTTTTCCTACTTACAAAGCATGTAGAGGTCTGTAATATTTATCATAGGTACACTTCAACTGTGAGAGGCAGAATCTAAAACAAAAATCCAGAAAATCACATTGTATGATTAAGTCATTAATTTGCATTTTATTGCATATTCAGTGGCTAATGGATTAGGACCCAGATTGCAGTTCCTATGCGTTCCACTAGATGTCAACAGTCTAGACATTGTTTCAGGCTTGTTTTCTGAAAAATGAAGGAGGAGACCTTTTTGTCAGTGGACTGAGGAAGCTGGTTTGCGAGCGTGACCGAGTGCGCGCCCTTCGGCAGGGTAGCCTAGTGGTTAGAGCGTTGGACTAGTAACCGGAAGGTTGCAAGTTCAAACCCCCAAACTGACAAGGTACAAATCTGTCGTTCTGCCCCTGAACAGGCAGTTAACCCACTGTTCCTAGGCAGTCATTGAAAATAAGAATTTGTTCTTAACAGACTTGCCTAGTTCAATAAAGGTAGAATAAAAATACGCTATTGTCCGGTTGAAATATTATTGATTATTTAGACAATTGACAACTTGAGGATAAATTATAAACATCGTTTGACATGTTGAGGAATTTTACCGGTACTATTAGGATGTATTCGTCTGCATGTTTTGACCGCCTCGGAGCCAGTGGATTACTGAACAAAACGCGCCAACAAAACAGAGTTTTTGGGATATAAAGAGGGACTTTATCAAACAAAACGAAAATAGCTGGGACTCTTGTGACTGCAACCATATGAAGACCTTCAAAGGTAAGTGATTAATTTTTTAATTCCTTTACTTGGTTGTAAAATGTTAGTATGGAGGTGCTATCCTCACATAATAGCATCGTTTGCTTTCGCCGAAAATCATTTTTGAAATCTGACATGTTGGCTGATTTCACAACAAGTGTAGCTTTAATTTGCTATCTTGCATGTGCGATTTAAATGAAAGTTTGATTTTTATAGTAATTTATTTGAATTTGGCGCTCTGTATTTTCCCTGGCTTTTGGCCCGGTGGGACCCTAGCATCCCACATATCCCAGAGAGGTTAACAAGAAGTTCATTTTTAAGCCGATGTATAACACTTGTATTTTTTCTTAATGTTTATTTTGACTATATCTGCAATTTCACCAGATTTTGTCGATGTGGGTCGCTAGTGGAACGCCTGCGCCAGAAAGATTAAAGAGAGCGGGTGGGAGGGAGCATGCGTATGAGCTGTACGACTCTGTATGCTACGTGTCTGTACTGTAGTGTAGCGTGTCAGAGGAGATAGAGCTGTATGCTGGTCCAGCACCATCTTGCGGCCTACAGTGTCTCCCTGGCCTATCCTAGCAGCCCAGAGAAAGAGAGACAGAGAGCGCGCGAGTGAGCAGAGAAGTCTGCCAGAGTGAAGTGAATCATGAGCTTTTACCGTAAGGCATGAGTCACCCAGCCCACAGACCTAGGCCTCTCACTCTCTCATTTCACCCCCCCCCTCCCCACTTCGCTCTCTTCAACTCTCTATAACTTCTTTAGAAGTTAAGTCAATTGAGAAACAATTGTCATTTACAAAAATAAATAAAAACACCTCTCAGTCCACCTCTCTGACCTGCACTCTCTCCCCTCTCACCAATTATTTCTCCTTCTCTCCCTCTTTCCTTCTCTACCCTGCTCCCTGTCTTTATCTGTGCCAGATCAGTCCCACTCAGGCCCTGCCAGGTCTTCATCGCTCCACCATTACAGGAAATAGCTCTGGTCAGCACAACTCAAAGCTCTTCAGACAGTACTAACACACAACAGAACTCTTTCAGACTCCCTCTAACCAGCAAACAAGAAAAACAAGTGCCAAAAATGTTACATTTTCAGAAAAGGGAAATGAAGGACAAACATGAAATCTTAACAGGAAATGTATCTAGACTCCAAACTACCAAATATCTGACCTGCTGAATCACTGAACGTTTGAAACACTACACACAGAACAGTTTTTTCCGGATCAAAACGGGGCTTAGGTGGTGGGCGTGGCCAAACAAAACATTTAGAGGCCCTCCTGTTGGTCGCATTGACAAAATGTAACTGTTTTAATGCCAATCTCCTGCAATTCTACACATTTAGCCATGACGCTTAGAGACAAAAATTCAATTTTAAAGCACATTTCCTGCAATTCTACACATTTTGCCATGGTTTACGCTAATCGGAGTGACTCAACATTATAACAAAGTCAATGGGGGCCTCAAGCCATAACAAACATACTCCTGAAGGCATCATTTTTACATTTTAGATTCTCCCTGACTGTCTAGCTTTTATTTTGTTCCATAGGTCCATTATCTTTTGGGTATACCTCCCATTTTGTTTTAGTTCACACTGAAAAAGACGTGGCCAGGGCAATAAATTGCAATGTCCGTACTGTGAGACGCCTAAGACAGCGCTACAGGGAGACAGGACGGACTGCGGATCATCGTCGCAGTGGCAGACCACGTGTAACAACACCTGCACAGGATCGGTACATCCGAACATCACACCTGTGGGACAGGTACAGGATGACGACAACAACAACAAGTTACACCAGGAACGCACAATCCCTCCATCAGTGGTGCTCAGACTGTCCGCAATAGGCTGAGAGGCTGGACTAAGGGCTTGTAGGCCTGTTGTAAGGCAGGTCCTCACCAGACATCATCATTGTCAACAATGTTGCCTATGAGCACAAACCCCCCGTCGCTGGACCAGACAGGACTGGCAAAAAGTGCTCTTCACTGACGATTCACGGTTTTGTCTCACCAGAGATGATGGTCGGATTTGCATTTATCGTCGAAGGAATGAGCATTACACTGAGGCCTGTACTCTGGAGCAGGATTGATTTGGAGGTGGAGGGTCCATCATGCTCTGGGGCGGTGAGTCACAGCATCCTTAGACTGAGCTTGTTGTCATTGCAGGCAATCTCAACGCTGTGCGTTACAGGGAAGACATCGTCCTCCCTCATGTGGTACCCTTCCTGCAGGCTCATCCTGACATGACCCTCCAGCATGACAATGCCACCAGCCATACTGCTCGTTCTGTGCATGATTTCCTGCAAGACAGGAATGTCAGTGTTCTGCCATGGCCAGCGAAGAGCCCGGATCTCAATCCAATTGAGCACGTCTGGGACCTGTTGGATCGGAGGGTGAGGGCTAGGGCCATACCCCCCAGAAATGTCCAGGAGCTTGCAGGTGCCTTGGTGGAAGAGTGTAGTAACATCTCACAGCAAGAACTGGCAAATGTGGTGCAGTCCACGAGGAGGAGATGCACTGCAGTTTTTAATGCAGCTGATGGCCACACCAGATACTGACTGTTACTTTTGATTTTGGCCCCCCTTTGTTTAGGGACACATTCTATTTATGTTAGTCACATGTCTGTGGAACTTGTTCAGTTTATGTCTCAGTTGTTGAATCTTATGTCCATACAAATATTTACACATGTTAAGTTTGCTGAAAATAAAATGCAGTTGACAGTGAGAGGACATTTCTTTTTTTGCTGAGTTTATATTGGTCATGGCTACAGAGTGGCGCACAATGGGATTGCCTTGCAGTTCTCCAGCTGTATCCACTGAAATAGCGGTGGGCGCGCAAGGCTCATGGCATGAAGGCATGGGGCACAGGATGGGCTGTAGAGCCACGCACAGAAGACGGACCTAGCCCATGCGGAAGGGAGGAGGAGGAAGGGGAGGGATGGTGGACCCCCACCCCGCCCCACTGGGTAGCACAGAGCAACGCTAAGCGGCATTGCACTAATAATGGCGCTGACTAGGGAAACAATCCCACTCTTCTTAGTGCCCGTCTGCACGTTCAAACTAAAACAACGTAACTAACTATGGCATGAAAAATTGAGGGCCTTTATTCAGATAACAAATCGCTCACTTTCGTTTGGGCCTACTGAGTGGCGCAGCTGTCTAAGACACTGCATCGCAGTGCAAAATGCGTTACTACAGATGCAGGTTTGATACCCGTGCCGGCCGCCACCGCGAGATCCATGAGGCGGCTTTTGGTTTTAATGAATGAATTAATTGATTCATTAATTAAGAATCCCCCAATATGTAATTATTGGCGGAGAGTCATGTCATATTTTTCAATATACTGTAGGCCTACTATAGGCGACATGAGTCTCACTAGTGTTGAGTAATGTGCTGTTAAAAGTGGTGTAGGTCTTGTTTATTTAAAGAGCATAATGAAGTTAGAAGCAATAGGATTTGAAGCAATAGCCTCAAACTATTTTAGCACCATTTTGCGCTGCTCTAAGACAAGCATAGGGCCCAGTCTTGATACATTTTGTTTCGGTACTGGTTAGAAGACTACAATTATAGAATTAGGGTGTAGAAATGTTGTGCTTTTAGTGGTGCTTTTAGTGTAACCTTTATTTAACTAGGCAAGTCAGTTAAGAACAAATTCTTATTTACAAGGACAGCCTACTCCTTCCTCCCAGTCAGGGAATTGAACCCCGGACTCCCGTGTTCCAGCACGACACAGGGATTCTTTAGTTGAATAGCCTAGTACTGTAGCCTACTCCCGACTGTCACATTGTACAGCGCCATATTTTCTGTTCCATCGTTATTTATTTAAAAAGTATATTGAAGATAGAAGCAATAGGATTTGAAGCAATAGCTATTTCAGCATCCTTTCGCGTTGCTATGAAACAACACGGGGACTGGTCTTGACAGATTTTTATTTTCACTGAATCTCCGTTCAATGTTATGCCCCGTAGATATTCATTTAGAATCCTCCAATCCTCTTATGCTCTTAGTACTGTAGCCTACTCCTGACTGTCACGCTGTACAGGGACATATTTTCCGTTCCATCCTAACGGTAACCCTGAGGGTTTCATTTTTCTTGGAATAGAAACACCATAATATTAATCAAATGAATTACGCTAAATTTCTTAAATGTTGTAACTCCCATCCCGTGAACGGGATCGTTGTCATCATCTGACACTAATTAGCATAACGCAACAGACATAAATATTACTAGAAAATATTCCCATGAGTGTGTAGCTAACATGATGTAGCCCAGACTCCTAGTACAGCATGAGTGCTGACTCCACACTCCAAGACTGCATCCATCACGTGGACTGGGATATGTTTCGTATTGCGTCAGATAACAACATTGCCGAATACGCTGATTCGGTGTGCGAGTTCATTAGAACGTGCGTTGAAGATGTCGTTCCCATAGCAACGATTAAAACATTCCCAAACTAGAAACCGTGGATTGATGGCAGCATCCGCGTGAAACTGAAAGCGCGAACCACTGCTTTTAATCAGGGCAAGGTGACTGGTAACATGACCGAATACAAACAGTGCAGCTATTCCCTCCGCAAGGCAATCAAACAAGCTAAGCGTCAGTACAGAGACAAAGTAGAATCTCAATTCAACGGCCCAGACACAAGAGGTATGTGGCAGGGTCTACAGTCAATCACGGACTACAAGAAGAAAACCAGCCCAGTCACGGACCAGGATGTCTTGCTCCCAGGCAGACTAAATAACTTTTTTGCCTGCTTTGAGGACAATACAGTGCCACTGACACAGCCTGCAACGAAAACATGCGGACTCTCCTTCACTGCAGCCGAGGTGAGTAAGACATTTAAACGTGTTAACCCTCGCAATGCTGCAGGTCCGGACGGCATCCCCACTCGCGCCCTCAGAGCATTCGCAGACCAGCTGGCCGGTGTGTTTACGGACATATACCAGTCTGCTGTTCCCACATGCTTCAAGAGGGCCACCATTGTTCCTGTTCCCAAGAAAGCTAAGGTAACTGAGCTAAACGACTACCGCCCCGTAGCACTCACTTCCGTCATCATGAGGTGCTTTGAGAGACTAGTCAAGGACCATATCACCTCCACCCTACCTGACACCCTAGACCCACTCCAATTTGCTTACCGCCCAAACAGGTCCACAGACGATGCAATCTCTTAACCACACTGCACACTGCCCTAACCCATCTGGACAAGAGGAATACCTATGTGAGAATGCTGTTCATCGACTGCAGCTCGGCATTCAACACCATAGTACCCTCCAAGCTCGTCATCAAGCTCGAGACCCTGTTCTGAGCCCTCTCCTGTAGGCAACAACACTCCACCCCCTGTTCACTGGGGCCTCCAGGGTGCGTTCTGAGCCCTCTCCTGTACTCCCTGTTGCGTGGCCACGCACGCCTCCACCTCAATCATCAAGTTTGCGGACGACACAACATTGGTAGGCTTGATTACCAACAACGACGAGACGGCCTACAGGGAGGAGGTGAGGGCCCTCGGAGTGTGGTGTCAGGAAAATAACCTCACACTCAACGTCAACAAAACTAAGGAGATGATTGTGGACTTCAGGAAACAGCAGAGGGAACACCCCCCTATCCACATCGATGGAACAGTAGTGGAGAGGGTAGCAAGTTTTAAGTTCCTCGGCATACACATCACAGACAAACTGAATTGGTCCACTCACACAGACAGCATCATGATGAAGGAGCAGCAGCGCCTCTTCAACCTCAGGAGGCTGAAGAAATTCGGCTTGTCACCAAAAGCACTCACAAACTTCTACAGATGCACAATCGAGAGCATCCTGCCGGGCTGCATCACCGCCTGGTACGGCAACTGCTCCGCCCACAAACGTAAGGCTCTCCAGAGGGTAGTGAGGTCTGCACAACGCATCACCGGGGGCAAACTACCTGCCCTCCAGGACACCTACATCACCCAATGTTACAGGAAGGCCATAAAGATCATCAAGGACAACAACCAACCGAGCCACTGCCTGTTCACCCCGCTATCATCCAGAAGGCGAGGTCAGTACAGGTGCATCAAACCTGGGACCGAGAGACTGAAAAACAGCTTCTATCTCAAGGCCATCAGACTGTTAAACAGCCACCACTAACATTGAGTGGCTGCTGCCAACACACTGACACTGACTCAACTCCAGCCACTTTAATAATGGGTATTGATGGGAAATGTAAAATATATCACTAGGCACTTTAAACAATAATATAATAATAATATAATATATGCCATTTAGCAGACGCTTTTATCCAAAGCGACTTACAGTCATGTGTGCATACATTCTACGTATGGGTGGTCCCGGGGATCGAACCCACTACCCTGGCGTTACAAGCGCCATGCTCTACCAACTGAGCTACAGAAGGACCACACAATGCTACCTGATATGTTACATACCCTACATTATTCATCTCATATGCATACGTATATACTGTACTCTATATCATCTACTTATGTAATACATGTATCACTAGCCACTTTAACTATGCCACTTTGTTTACATACTCATCTCATATGTATATACTGTACTCGATACCATCTACTGTATCTTGCCCATGCTGCTCTGTACCATCACTCATTCATATATCTTTATGCACATATTCTTTATCCCCTTACACGGTGTATAAGACAGTAGTTTTGGAATTGTTAGTTAGATTACTTGTTGGTTATTAATGCATTGTCGGAACTAGAAGCACAAGCATTTCGCTAAACTCGCATTAACATCTGCTAACCATGTGTATGTGACAAATAACATTTGTTTTTATTTTATTTTATTTGAGTGTGGAGCGAACATGATGTAGCCCAGACTCCCAGTACAGCATGAGTATGGAGCTAACATGATATAGCCCAGACTCCCAGTACAGTATGAGTGTGGAGCTAACATGATACAGCCCAGACTCCCAGTACAGTATGAGTGTGTAGCTAACATGATGTAGCCCAGACTCCCAGTACAGAATGAGTGTGTAGCTAACATGATGTAGCCCAGACTCCCAGTACAGTATGAATGTGGAGCTAACATGATGTAGCCCAGACTCCCAGTACAGTATGAATGTGGAGCTAACATGATATAGCCCAGACTCCCAGTACGGGCTAAGTGGAGCTAACATGATACAGCCCAGACTCCCAGTACAGTATGAGTGTGTAGCTAACATGATGTAGCCCAGACTCCCAGTACAGGCTAAGTGGAGCTAACATGATACAGCCCAGACTCCCAGTACAGGCTAAGTGGAGCTAACATGATACAGCCCAGACTCCCAGTACAGGCTAAGTGGAGCTAACATGATACAGCCCAGACTCCCAGTACACAGGTGTGGAGCTAACATGATACAGCCCAGACTCCCAGTACAGGCTAGTGTGGAGCTAACATGTGGAGCTAACATGATACAGCCCAGACTCCCAGTACAGTATGAGTGTGGAGCTAACATGATACAGCCCAGACTCCCAGTACAGTATGAGTGTGAGCTAACATGATGCAGCCCAGACTCCCAGTACAGGCTAAGTGTGGAGCTAACATGATACAGCCCAGACTCCCAGTACAGCAGAGCTAATGTGGAGCTAACATGATGGAGCTAACAGCCCAGACTCCCAGTACAGTATGAGTGTGGAGCTAACATGATACAGCCCAGACTCCCAGTACAGTGGAGCTAACATGATACAGCCCAGACTCCCAGACAGGCTAAGTGGAGCTAACATGATACAGCCCAGACTCCCAGTACAGGCTAAGTGGAGCTAACATGATACAGCCCAGACTCCCAGTACAGGCTAAGTGGAGCTAACATGATACAGCCCAGACTCCCAGTACAGGCTAAGTGGAGCAGGCCCGGTGCACTCGCACTATAAGGTGGACATTGGCTGCGCTGACTGATAGAAAGACTTGATCAATGAGACACATTTGACAGAAGTACCGGAAATAAAATAAATTCTAGTCCCGAACCATTTTTCATGTTCTAGTATTGAAAAAGTACAGAATGGTCGGTATACCATGCAACACTATTAGGCGGCCCGCCCAATACTTTTCTATGCAGAAAAAACCCTGCACACACAAACTTTACTTATAGTAACTAAGTATGACTGAGTTGAAATCTTTAGACTGGTCTTCAGGTTGTTTAAATCAGATCAAATCTCTCTCACACACGCCAGCTGTGTTTACTCTCCGCCCCTTCACAGTGGCCCCCTGCTGTAATTTACTCTCTATATTTAGAATCCCAGGCCAGGTAGACCACATTCAAAACAAACAACGAACACAACAACAGATCCTTCCACACAGCGGTGCACACAGCCCTGCAGGTGAACTAGACAGCAGTCTGAAGCACAGTGTGATACACAGCAGACCCAAGGAAACAGGCAAGGAAACAACAATGGCATACACTATACATATCTAAAAGGAGAAAGCAAAGTGGCAAACTAAACTAAATACGGGAAAACACTTGAACATCAATATAAGATATGAATCCCGGAAAAGCTCCACTAAATAAAATGTACATAATCAGAGAAAATAAGTTGGACAGTCAACTGTGGTCAAGTTCAGGGTTGTGGAACATTCCCAGAGGTCAAAAGGTCACAAAGGAAAAAGCTCAAAGTAAAGTGCTAACCTGTGTGCGATGCACCAGAGGATTTCTGACTCGAGTCAGGTTCGGGGCGTCCTGGTACAGTTGGAAGGGTCCCAGGGGGCAGCGGCTGACCCCTCTTCAGCAGCTGCTTGTGCTCCTGCTGGCGGAAGCGCGGAGGGATCTCTCTTGGCGGGTAACGCTGTTGGGCGGGCGAGGGCTGGGACTGCTGCTGGGCACTGGAGAGGGCGCTTGCCATTACTGCCACTGCTGCTGGTGGGGGGCACAGGCGGGGTGGCACTGGGGTTGGCGGGGGGAGGAGGGGTGGGGCTGTGCTTGGCTGAGTCTGGCACTGTGGAGGGAAGAGAGAGGAGGCAGGAAGTTAAGGCACCAGGCAGAAGCTGATTGATTTCTTCAACACACACCCATTCACACATCCATATGCTTAGCAGTCTATTGATGATACGGAGGCATCATCAGCTCACCATCCCTCCATCTTAAGCATTAGTAGGCTTAAGGCAAAGCCCACTAACTGATCTTAGATCAGTGTTTATAAGGACAATCACATCCTAACCCTGGAAAAAGAGGGCCGTTTTAGAGCTACTCTTCCCTCTGTGACCCCCCCACCCATCCTACTGACCTAGCCGTGACTTCTCCTTCTCACATTTACATTCCACCCTGACCGTCTATTATGTCTCCGCTTCCAGCCCCTATGACAAACTCCACTCACCCACTTCCTCAGTCTAGCATTAACATAAGCCAGCTAGCACTGTTTAGCATGGTATGCTAGCTAATTACTCAACTCATTAATTTCCTCAGCAATAGCTAGCAAGCACCATTAAGCATGCTAGCTAAGTACTATTTTCATGTATTGCCTCAACTGTTTTAGCTTCTTAGCAGCCTAGCATGCTAAGTACTGTACTCAATTTCCGGGCTCAATATTAGCAGTTTTGTAGGCTAGCACCTTAAGCATTATCAACAGTGGGGAAGTGCTCAAAAAGGTCAGGGCTCAATCTGTATGAGGAGAGACCAAGTAGCAAGAGGATCAGATTTGGAATGACAGGCATCAGGTGCATTATGGAAACGAGATGTATTCTGGTCATAATCTCTGTACTGGTGCTTACATAATAAATGTGATAGTCAGCAAAGAGCCTACTGCCATTTAATTCATTAAATGCATGATAATGTTTACCATGCTAGTAAATTAGCGTTTTATTTTCAGGCACTAGAAAGGTCCTCCTGAAATGGACACAAGCATGGGGCAGAGCGCTGATCTATTATACCAAGTAAAAAAGTCACTCTGGATAAGAGCATCTGCTCAATTACCAATATGTTAATGTATGTGTAAGTGTACTGAGTAGAAAACATGGTGAGAGTAAAAGACAAAGGGTTAAAAAACACAGCAAAAGAAGCTGACTGTACCGCGTTCTGACAAATTCCTTACAAACAGATTATTGATTCATTGTTTTATGTTCCACTGTTTTGTTATGCTTCCCCAAAAAATAATTCACCAAAATAGTGATCGAAATAACTTGGGAATAGAGGAATGCTCACAGACACACATTGACAGTAGTGGGATGCAAGTCTAAACAAAGACATGCCTGTTAAATCACACAGCCAGAGGGAGCAAGAGAGAAAGATCTGGCATGGCAACACTAGTAAAAACATCACCAGGATGCAGGAACACAGACCAGAAGCCAAACAAACCAGCGTGAGATTGTGATGTGTTTAGTAGTACGAGAGAATCAATGTGTGAGACAGGAAACAATCCTGTGGCTAGATATTCTCACAAAGTAAAAAGCTCATTATAAACTGGGTGGTTTGAGCCCTGAATGCTGACTGGCGGACAGCTGTGGTATATCAGACCATATACCACGGGTATGACATTTTTTTTTTACTGCTCTAATTACATTGGTAACCAGTTTATAATAGCAATAAGGCACCTCGGGGGGTTGTGGTATTGCGTTGCGCCCAAGAACAGCCCTTGGCCGTGGTATATTGCCCATATACCACATACCCCCCCAGGCCTTATTGATTAAGTAACCCACAGAAAATTATGTGTGGGTTCTGCGTATGACGCTGTATGGGAACGGTGCTGCTCCATTGACCACAGCCCAATGTTTGTGCAGTGAACGGTGAACAGCTCACACACAGTTATGTAACCGGGAGGCCCACAGTAAGGGGGAAGAGCACAGAACGGTGAACAGCTCACACACAGTTATGTAACCGGGAGGCCCACAGTAAGGGGGAAGAGCACAGAACGGTGAACAGCTCACACACAGTTATGTAACCGAGAGGCCCACAGTAAGGGGGAAGAGCACAGAACGGTGAACAGCTCACACACAGTTATGTAACCGGGAGGCCCACAGTAAGGGGGAAGAGCACAGAACGGTGAACAGCTCACACACAGTTATGTAACCGAGAGGCCCACAGTAAGGGGGAAGAGCACAGAACGGTGAACAGCTCACACACAGTTATGTAACCGAGAGGCCCACAGTAAGGGGGAAGAGCACAGAACGTTGAACAGCTCACACACACAGTTATGTAACCGGGAGGCCCACAGTAAGGGGGAAGAGCACAGAACGGTGAACAGCTCACACACAGTTATGTAACCGGGAGGCCCACAGTAAGGGGGAAGAGCACAGAACGGTGAACAGCTCACACACAGTTATGTAACCGGGAGGCCCACAGTAAGGGGAAGAGCACAGAACGGTGAACAGCTCACACACAGTTATGTAACCGGGAGGCCCACAGTAAGGGGGAAGAGCACAGAACGGTGAACAGCTCACACACAGTTATGTAACCGAGAGGCCCACAGTAAGGGGGAAGAGCACAGAACGGTGAACAGCTCACACACAGTTATGTAACCGGGAGGCCCACAGTAAGGGGGAAGAGCACAGAACGGTGAACAGCTCACACACAGTTATGTAACCGGGAGGCCCACAGTAAGGGGGAAGAGCACAGAACGGTGAACAGCTCACACACAGTTATGTAACCGGGAGGCCCACAGTAAGGGGAAGAGCACAGAACGGTGAACAGCTCACACACAGTTATGTAACCGGGAGGCCCACAGTAAGGGGGAAGAGCACAGAACGGTGAACAGCTCACACACAGTTATGTAAGTTATGTAACGGGAGGCCCACAGTAAGGGGGAAGAGCACAGAACGGTGAACAGCTCACACACAGTTATGTAACCGGGAGGCCCACAGTAAGGGGGAAGAGCACAGAACGGTGAACAGCTCACACACAGTTATGTAACCGGGAGGCCCACAGTAAGGGGGGGGAAGAACAGCACAGAGGCCCGGTGAACAGCGGTGAACAGCACACACAGTTATGTAACCGGGAGGCCCACAGTAAGGGGGAAGAGCACAGAACGGTGAACAGCTCACACACAGTTATGTAACCGGGAGGCCCACAGTAAGGGGGAAGAGCACAGAACGGTGAACAGCTCACACACAGTTATGTAACCGGGAGGCCCACAGTAAGGGGGAAGAGCACAGAACGGTGTCATACAAAAACATGTCTTTAACCTTTATTTTAGCAGGGAGTCATACTGAGACCAAGGTCTCTTATAAAGAGGCCTGTAATGACAAAATATACATATTAATACAACATGAAAAGCAGAGATACACAACAGTCAAAGAAAACAAACAAACAATTTTTTTCACAAGTAAGGTGCAAAGAAACTAACAGCAGATTTACCTAACTGTGTAGAGACAAAGGAATTTCCACAGTTAGCCATCCCTGAGACTGGGGTAACCCCATTTTTTTGGCCAGAATTTCTGGCGACCCAACCCCAAATCGAAACAACCTTAAAAGAAAAAAGTACATTTAGATTCACATCCACAAATAACCTTCAATCCAAATATCTTATCGAAGCACCAATAAATACCTTTACTCAATGATAGATTATTAGAAAAATACTTTCTCAATACATTTGCATTAGGGATGTTACCGGTTAATCGGTTAGCCACCAAAAACACATTTGACCGGTCTTGCTTATCGGTCTAGAGTAAATTTGCATAATTTTGTGGAATAAAAAAATAGGTTTGTGTGTATTTGTTAGTCTTCATGCATTTTAATTTATCACAGGCACACAGCAGACACAGCCTAGTTTGAGGAGCAGAATAGCCTACCATCTGTCAGACAGCACAAGAGTAGTTCCTCAAAAAGCCTGCGTAGGCTACTGGAGTGAATTCAGCACTACTTTGCTGTGTGAGGTTGAAACCTGAACGTTTTCACTTTACGTCAAATAAATCAGTCTTCCCTTGCTTCAAAGTAGCCTTGCGAACATCCATCCATAGAAACGGGGAGGCAATTATTTTTATTGGTTTTCATATCAACATTCTTATGTTGTCCAGAAGCCAAATGCATTATCCTAGTCATATTAGCAACCCATCATAGTAGCTGCTATTATATTCCCCCTCTTTCTACGTTTCTAAAAGAGATGTCTGTCACATATGGAGCTGGTCACATTAGGTGTTCTGTCGAGAACGGTGTTTCCCGCTAATTGCATTTGGGTAAATCTCTGAAAATTAAGTTTTATTAGGTGCTTCATTATAGGAGTTGCGTGTTCAATAACAGGCTATAGACAATAACAGGCTTCATCAATAAGTGCATCGATGACGTCGTCTCCACAGTGACCGTACGTACGTATATACATACCCCAACCAGAAGCCATGGATTACAGGCAACCTCCTCCCTGAGCTAAAGGCTAGAGCTGCCGCTTTCAAGGAGTGGGACTAACCAGGAGGCTTATAAGAAATCCCGCTATACCCTCCGACGAACCATCAAACAGGCAAAGGGTTTTAAAATAAATACAGGACTAAGATCGAATCGTACTACACAGGCTCTGAACATCGACAGATGTGGCAGGGCTGACAAACCATCACAGACCACAAAGCGAAGCACAGCCGAGAGCTGTCCAGTTACACAAGCCTCAACACCAGTATCCCAGAAACCCTAGACCAACTCCAATTTGCATACTGCCCTAACAGATCCACAGAAGATGCAATCTCTATTGCACTTCACACTGCCCTTTCCCCCCCTGGACAAAAGGAACACCTATTTGAGAATGCTGTTCATTGACTACAGCTCAGCATTCAACACAATAGTGCCCTCAAAGGACCCTGGGACTAAACACATCCCTCTGCAACTGGATCCTGGACTTCCTAACAGGCCTCCCCCAGGTGGTAAGGGCAGGTAGCAACACATCTGCCACGCTGATCCTCAACACAGGGGCCCCTCAGGGGTGCGTACTCAGTCCACTCCTGTACTCCCTGTTCACTCATGACTGCACAGCCAGGCACGACTCCAACACCATCATTAAGTTCTGATGACAGTGAAAAGGCCTGATCACCAACAACAATGAGACAGCCTATGGGGAAGAGGTCAGAGACCTGGCCGTGTGGTGCCAGGACAACAACCTCTCCCTCAACATGATCAAGACAAAAGGAGATGATTTTGGATTAAAGGAAAAAGAGGACCGAGCACGCCCCCATTCTCATCGACGGGGCTGGAGTGGAGCAGGTTGAGAGCTTCCAAGTTCCTTGGTGTCCACATCACCAACAAACTAACAGGGTCCAAGCACACCAAGACAGTCATGACAAAACCCATTCCCTCTCAGGAGACTGAAAAGATTTGGTATGGGTCCTCAGATCCTCAAAAGGTTCTACAGCTGCACCATCGAGAGCATCCTGACTGGTTGCATCACTGCCTGGTATGGCGACTGCTCGGCCTCCTACAGCAAGACACTACAGAGGGTAGTGCGTACGGCCCAGTACATCACTGGGGCAAAGCTTCCTGACATCCAGGCGGTGTTAGAGGAAGGCCCTAAAAATTGTCAGACTCCAGCCACCCTAGTCAGACTGTTCTCTCTGCTACCACACAGCTAGCGGTTCCGGAGCGCCAAGTCTCGGTCCAAGAGGCTACTGAACAGCTTCTACCCCCCAAGCCATAAGACCCCTGAACATCTAATCAAATGGATTCACAGACTATTTACACCACTGCTACTCTCTGTTATTATCTATGCATAGTCACTGTAATAACTCTACCTACATGTACACAGTACCTCAACTACCCGGTGCCCCCACACATTGACTCTGTACCGGTACCCACCTGTATATGGTCCCGCCATTGTTATTTTACTGCTGCTCCCTGAGCTAAAGGCTATTATATATTCCCCCTCTACCCTGACCACCATCAAAAGCAAAAGGGTCTTTAATTACTTGTTACTTTTATTTCTTATTCATATTTGTACTGCATTGTTGTTTCGGGGCTCATAAGAGAGTATTTCACTGTCAGGTTTACACCCGTTGTATTCAACGCATGTGACTTATAACGTTTGATTTGATTTTTAAAATGTGATTTCCCCCCTGGTTCTCACTCACCGCAGCAGAGCATCATTGTGGGCTACAGCTGTTGCCATCAGCCCCCTGACCAGCTCCACCTCAGCCTGCCTGCAGCATAGGAACCAGGCAGGAAAGCTCAAGCTAGAGTGTGCCTCGCATCAGACTTCTCGCTCTCTACCTCTCCTCTACTCCCTACCTCTCCTCTACTCCCTACCTCTCCTCTACTCCCTACCTCCCTCCTCGTTCATCCATTCCTCATTGTTTATAGCCAAAGATGGCTACATTAGGCCAAGCAGATGGAAGGCTGGCTAATTCTCCCCGCTGCTGATTCAGAGGGGATTTTCCTGTTAAAACTGGGAGTATTCTACGTCCCGCCTTTAAATAGAACAGTATTAGAGTGATGGGGACGGGTGGAGGGAGCAAAGAGGCGGGGCTAGCGGTCTGTTCTCTGGCTACACCAATCACAACATGGTGCAGAGAATAGTGTGTGTCACAGTCCCACCACCCCCGTGTCTGTCTATCTGTGTCTCTCTCTGAATCCAGCCCTCCCTCTGATCACCTTATAAATAGAGCACTATTCTTCCTCTGCACCCCTATTCTTCCTCTGCACCCCTATTCTTCCTCTGCACCCCTATTCTTCCTCTGCACCCCTATTCTTCCTCTGCACCCCTATTCTTCCTCTAAAAACAGAGTCTATGAGGTGTGATGAATACAGTGAAAGAGGTGGAAAAAAGTAGGAGATGGAAAGTGAGAAAAAAAAGAGATTACACAGTTCTAAGCTGTGCGATGAGCCTGTTTGGTAAGATACACAGTAGTCAGCTGGAGAGAGTTGTGTGGATTCCCAGTTCATCAAAGATGCACATCAAACTACGGCCCTGAGACCCTACACTGTAGGGCCTACAGCCTCACACAAAGGAAGGGAATGGGATCCCATTTTACACTTTAAAAGAGCCCTTTATTTTCTGACGATCTCACACACACCAGGGGTCACCAGGGGTCAAAAATCAGCATTTTCAAAACACAATCAAAAAGATATGAATAAACATTCTGTGTTTCAAACCATTTCATCTGAGTTTTATTTTGAAAGTCAGTGTTTTTTTTGTCATTTCAATAGTGATTAGGGAGGGTGCAACTACAGTTTAGGGAGGGTAGAGGACCATACAGTATGCAGGGTAGAGGACCATACAGTAGGGAAGAGGACCCATACAGTAGGGAGGGAAACCATACAGTAGGGAGGGTAGACCATACAGTCAGTAGGGAGGGTAGAGGACCATACAGTAGAGGACTATTCTTCCTTCATTAGGGAGGGTAGAGGACCATACAGTAGGGAGGGTAGAGGACCTTCCTCTGCAGGATTCTTCCTCTAAAAACAGTAGGGAGAGGACCATACAGTAGGGAGGGTAGAGGACCCTACAGTAGGGATGGAGGGAGGACCAAACAGTAGGGAGGGTACAGACCATAGCTGTAGGGAGCCTGGGTAAGAGGACACAGTAGTCAGCTGGAGGGAGGAGGGTAGAGGACCCAGTAGGGAGGGTCAAAGGACCATAAAGTAGGGAGGGTAGAGGACCCTACAGTAGGGAGGGTAGAGGACCACAGTAGGGAATAGAGGACCATACAGTAGGGAGGGTCAAAAATCAGCATTTTTAGACCCACAATAGGGAGGGTAGAGGACCAAACATAGGGAGGGTAAGGACCATTTCATAGGGAGGGTAGAGGACTATGTTTTTTGCTTCAATAGTGATTGGGGTGCAACTATAGTTTTCCTTCACAGAAAAGACATTAGTGAAACACATTCAGCAGACAGTAGCTTCATTTTCATCAGATGACCGAAGTGCAAAGCTATTTGGCTCGTAGCCACACAAGTAAAAAAAGGAGGCCAAATGTCTGAAGTTTGAGGTGCCCTTAATCTGTCTGTCTCAGTGTCTGTGTGTGATCGCACCATGCAGACTGCTCTCCACTCATCAAATCGGGCCACACACACACACACACACACACACACACACACACACACACACACACACACACACACACACACACACAATTATAAGCTTTTCCATAGCTTACGTCTTTAAAATCGGCCAGAGAGAGGAACTGAATGGAGAGCTTTCATACCAGAGGCCTCGACAACAGCTCACACTGCTCTAAACAGGCTACTATTGCCCAATGTTTAGCGGGGAAACACATGGGTAGATCGGAGAGATTAATTACTAAGTATTCTCTGTTATAATGGGCTGCGTTCAGGAGAGAAAGTGTTCAACTCCATTTCACAGCAGTGGCGGGTCTTGGAAAGCAAGTCACTACAAGTGTTAACTTTAATACTGTGGCATATTGGGTTCAGGGAAGCTATGGATGTAATAATAGAATGCAGCCAAGAAAAGGATGGGATGTGTCATGGCCTTACCAAGAGGGCAGCGTGCAATAGAGCTGAATACATTATTGAATAGCTTCACAATGCAGACCAATGAATGACAGTCAATGTTGGCAACAAAAACAACATCTGTTGCTTACAGGTAACGTCAGTCATATAGATACCAGGCCTAATCAGAACCAGATGAGCAAGTCGATTCATCACAGAAGAACACTGTATAAAGATACTGATCTGAAAATAAGATAAGAGATGGAGGTTAATGTAACATTCATATAAGAACGAGAGTGTGTGTGCATTTACACGCATGTATCCGTCGATGTTTGTGTGTGGAGTGTGTCTCTCCCTTAGGGTCTCTGAAGGGCTCGTCTGTCTCCCCCTCCTCTCCTCAGCGTGTTGAGCTGAGCTGCCATACTGAGGAGAGGGCCTCAGAGGGGAGGTGGAGATGATGGGGCTTAATTAATCCTGATTAAATATGGGGCTGTAATTTCAAGGAACAGCTCTCTCCCAGGTGTCCTGATCCCTCAGAGGTCTGAGAGGCAGGAGGGCTGTAGTTTAGAGGAACAGCTCTCTCCCAGGTCTCCTGATCCCTCAGAGGTCTGAGAGGCAGGAGGGCTGTAGTTTAGAGGAACAGCTCTCTCCCAGGTCTCCTGATCCCTCAGAGGTCTGAGAGGCAGGAGGGCTGTAGTTTAGAGGAACAGCTCTCTCCCAGGTCTCCTGATCCCTCAGAGGTCAGAGGTAGGAGTACTGTAGTTTAGAGGAACAGCTCTCTCCCAGGTCTCCTGATCCCTCAGAGGCAGGAGGTCTGTAGTTTAGAGGAACAGCTCTCCGAGGGCTCCTGATAACTCATATAGAGTTCTAAAAGGCAGGAGGTCTGTAGTTTAGAGGAACAGCTCTCCGAGGGCTCCTGATAACTCATATAGAGTTCTAAAAGGCAGGAGGTCTGTAGTTTAGAGGAACAGCTCTCCGAGGGCTCCTGATAACTCATATAGAGTTCTAAAAGGCAGGAGGTCTGTAGTTTAGAGGAACAGCTCTCCGAGGGCTCCTGATAACCCATATAGAGTTCTAAAAGGCAGGAGGTCTGTAGTTTAGAGGAACAGCTCTCCGAGGGCTCCTGATAACCCATATAGAGTTCTAAAAGGCAGGAGGTCTGTAGTTTAGAGGAACAGCTCTCTGAGGGCTCCTGATAACTCATATAGAGTTCTAAAAGGCAGGAGGTCTGTAGTTTAGAGGAACAGCTCTCCGAGGGCTCCTGATAATTCATATAGAGTTCTAAAAGGCAGGAGGTCTGTAGTTTAGAGGAACAGCTCTCCGAGGGCTCCTGATAACTCATATAGAGTTCTAAAAGGCAGGAGGACTCAAAACACCTTGGTCAGACTACTGTATATTGAAATGGCACTATACTTTTATTCAACAATTTAAAACATTTTAAAGATGCACTATGCAGATATCACCCCACCATTTCCTGGTTTCTAAAATTCTAATAGTTCGCCTAATTTCAGTTTGTGACAAAACAAGCAAGTATAATGTAGAGAATCATTGTACCATTTCAACCACTATGAAATATATTTTCCAGAACCCAAAATATAGTGTTTTTTACAGCTGGTGTACAAAACCGAAAGTAAAATATGCAAAAATGACACTTACGAACGGGAACCATAGAAATAGAACACATAGAACAGATACAGTACACAGCTTCTTAGACTTGATTTAAATGAGAATGACTGATCTATAACACACATGTCTATGTAGATTTGGTCAGGTCGCCCAAAACGTTACATATTGCAGCTTTAAGGCTTTGAGTGTTTGTGTGCACCCAAGATGGAGGCCAGACAGACAGGATGAAGGCACAGGGACTGGAGCTGGTTCAGGTTAGCAGGACAGGAGACTTTTCTTTCACACACACCATTTCCCCATCATAAAACATTGGTGGAATGTGCTGGGGGAGTAGCTGCAGCTGGTGGCTGGGAGAGAGAGAGAGACCTGTTCAGAGGTGGAACTCTCAGTCACACACACACACGTAGGAGTGTGTGTGACAAAGTGTCAATGTTATACAACTGACCTAATGAGAGATCCAACTGGCCCACTGCGTCCCCTATTCCAGTAACCCATTAAGTCCAACTCCTCTACCTGACTGCCCAGTTTCCTACACTCCACTGCTACTTCACCTGCCCACTCAACCCTGCCTGTCCACCCCATACATCATCCCACCACAACTCCCTCAGCAGCCAGCGCAAGCCTTACACTCGGCCTGCTCGCCTCAACGTACACAGCTATAGATTAATGTCTTCCTGAAGGTAGTGTGGGTTATGGAGTGGTCGCTGGAAATGTCGGCTTTGGCTTGGACAACCCAGGAGTAGGTATTAACATGGATAACTGGGATCCCGGGACTGGTCACAGTTTCCCCAAAAACAAAATGACAAGACCCGGGAAATTAGCCTACAACACCCCCCCCCAACGCCGCATTAATGCAATTCCAAAAAATAAAAATACACAACATGTGCAGCACACACATAATTAACACTGGGGGACTGCACACGCTGCCCACACACAGTTAATAAACCCTACAGGAAACATCTACAGCAGGCTACAGTAGGCCTACAAAATAACATGGGCATCTTCGCGCTCACATTTCGACAGTCACACATTTCACAGGCCTATGCACAGGAATAGTGACGATATCTTGGTTTTAAACGCTTTAAAGTGGGCACTGGAATTATTACTGGTATTGAAACTTGGCATATTTTCAGGAAAATATGAATCCTTACGAGTGAGTGAGTGAGTGAGTGAGTGAGTGAGTGAGTGAGTGAGTGAAAAATAAAACGGGCATCCATCACTGTAATGCCTAATGACAGCTCTCATATACAGCCATGGTCCCATCTCAGTCATTTGTATAATTCACATCACATGTGATTTGCGAGCCATTCTGCTTCACTGTTGGAGCTAGTAACATAAGCATTTAGATGCACCTGCTAATCTGTGTACGTGACCAATAAACTTTGGTCTGATACAGCTACATACCAGAGAGGCTGGTGGGAGGAGCTATAGGAGGACGGGTTCATTGTGATGGTTGGAATGGAATGAATCAAACACGTGCTTTCCATGTTTGATATCGTTCCATTATTCCATTCCAGCCATTACAATGAACCCATCCTCCTAAAGCTCCTCCCACCAGCCTCCTCTGCTATATACAATCTCAACAAGACATATATCAGCTCTAACCTAAACATACTCCTCGACAATACAGCATAAACAACTGAATGAATGCCCCCCTCGCCTCTGTTCAGTGATTGGCTAATATCCATCTCCACTGTATTCATTCTCATAGCGTTTAGCCGCTGAAGAGACAACATGACAGCGACGGCAGCATGTGGAATAAATTAATTCCCTCCGGAATACACTGCCATTTATGGCTCTGCTGCGACACAAAGCGCTGGGTGTAATTAAGTCAATGTGAAACAGCAAATGAATCTTATGAAATGACAGCGTTGTGTCGCCGCAGATTTGGAATAACAATGTGATCTTATGGCGCTATGTAAATGTGGTGGCTGCAGCTCCGTCTGGAATGGATGCTGTGAGTATGCTCCCTCCTACTCCTCCTTAATCCATCCATCCATCAAGGTCTACCACAGACCTATCCATGCTAACAGAGTTACCGGGTATGTATCCCTATGTTACACTATCCCCTCATCATGCATCGCCAGGGAGAAAATGCCTCCACATGGGTGATGGTCCAGTAGACAGGGAGGACTGGTGTCTGATGGGGTGGGGGCATGCTACCTGCCATAGACAGGAGAGATTCAGGCACAGCTGTGTTTTAACACTAGATGGTAGTGGTGGCACGGTTGTGTTGTAACACTAGAAACTAAGGCACGGTTGTGTTGTAACATGGTAGATGGTAGAAACTAAGGCACGGCTGTGTTGTAACACTAGATGGTAGTGGTGGTAGAAACTAAGACGGCTGTGTTGTAACACTAGATGGTAGTGGTGGTAGAAACTAAGGCACGGCTGTGTTGTAACACTAGATGGTAGTGGTGGTAGAAACTAAGGCATGGTTGTGTTGTAACACTAGATGGTAGTGGTGGTAGAAACTAAGGCAAGGTTGTAAACACTAGATGGTAGTGGTGGTAGAAACTAAGGCAAGGCTGTGTTGTAACACTAGATGGTAGTGGTGGTAGAAACTAAGGCACGGTTGTGTTGTAACACTAGATGGTAGTGGTGGTAGAAACTACGGTTGTGTTGTAACACTAGATGGTAGTGGTGGTAGAAACTAAGGCAAGGCTGTGTTGTAACACTAGATGGTAGTGGTGGTAGAAACTAAGGCATAAGGTTGTGTTGTAATACTAGATGGTAGTGGTGGTAGAAACTAAGTCATGGTTGTGTTGTAACACTAGATGGTAGTGGAGGTAGAAACTAAGGAATAGTTGTGTTGTAACACTAGATGGTAGTGGAGGTAGAAACTAAGGCACGGCTGTGTTGTAAACTAGATGGTAGTAGAAACTAAGGCATGGTTGTGTTGTAACACTAGATGGTAGTGGAGGTAGAAACTAAGGCACGGCTGTGTTGTAATACTAGATGGTAGTGGTGGTAGAAACTAAACGGCTGTGTTGTAATACTAGATGGTAGTGGTGGTAGAAACTAAGGCACGGCTGTGTTGTAATACTAGATGGTAGTGGTGGTAGAAACTAAGTCATGGTTGTGTTGTAACACTAGATGGTAGTGGAGGTAGAAACTAAGGCACGGTTGTGTTGTAACACTAGATGGTAGTGGTGGTAGAAACTAAGGCAAGGTTGTAACACTAGATGGTAGTGGAGGTAGAAACTCAGGCAAGGTTGTAACACTAGATGGTAGTGGAGGTAGAAAATGTTGTAATACTAGATGGTAGTGGAGGTAGAAACTAAGGCACGGTTGTAATACTAGATGGTAGTGGTGGTAGAAACTCAGGCAAGGTTGTAACACTAGATGGTAGTGGTGGTAGAAACTAAGGCATGGTTGTGTTGTAACACTAGATGGTAGTGGTGGTAGAAACTAAGGCACGGCTGTGTTGTAACACTAGATGGTAGTGGTGGTAGAAACTAAGGCATGGTTGTGTTGTAACACTAGATGGTAGTGGTGGTAGAAACTAAGGCACGGTTGTGTTGTAACCCTGGATGGTAGTGGTAGAATACCTCTCGCTCTATAGAGACAGAGAAATGGCTATGAACCAGAACTGCATGGAGAGAGGCTGATGAGCTGTAACTAGGTCACAGCCAGGAAGACACTGTAGAGGTAGGAGACTATCACCAAAGGCAATACATGCTGCTTTCACACTAGGGACTGGCTGATGGAAACCATACATTTATCCGTTATTTTACCAGGTACGTTGACTGAGAACACGTTCTCATTTACAGCAACGACCTGGGGAATAGTTACAGGGGAGAGGAGGGGGTGAATGAGCCAATTGTAAACATAAGGACACGTGTGTCTGTGTGTACTCGTCAACTTTTTTATGTGACAATCTAGCCCCCTTCAAACTAACCTCTGGACTTCAAAGCCAGTTCCACTGTGTTTTTTCATTGTTTCCCTCTAAATCAGGGACTGATTTAGACCCGGGACACCAGGTGTGTGAAATTAATGATCAGGTAGAACAGGAAACCAGCAGGCGACAGACCTCGTAGGGTAGGAGTTGAATATCCCTGGTTTATACAGATGCACATATGACTGTACTAATGTATTCATAAAAGTCTGTTGACCTATGCATTGATATAATTGTGTTTGTATGAGTGTCTATACTACATACACAGTCCCAGTGGAGGTCAGTGAGGCAGAGAGAACTTATTTATATGAATGTACTGTATGCCTTAGCCATGTGGGTACACATGTGCCTTTTATGTTGATGCGCACTGCTTACTGTATGTGTAAACTGTAGACAGGAAACGAGTGTGTTCTCGCTCACTTTCACACAATACTCTCTCAGTTTCTTTCATGTACTTTGTTCTCTTTCCTTCAGACCCTTTCTTTCACTTTTGACATTTCCTTCTCAGGAATATGTTTGTGACAAGCCAGGTGAATTTCCTTCTGCCTTTTTCACCCCACTCTCTCTATTCCTCCATCCACCCCCATATATATTCTCCTCCTCCCTCCACCAGACCCAGGTTGGGCCTCCCCATTCCAACCACAGTAGAAAAGTGCAGTATTACCCTGGTGGCCTCTCCCTGCCTGTTGTTACCCCTATCCTGCACTTTCACACTGACCCTGCTCTCCTCAACAGTCAACACCACATTCTAATGTGTCACAGCCAGCTTTCATGAGACTTTTCAGCCATACATGGCTTGGTGGAAACATGCTAACCAAGAAAACTAACCCAGATTACTGCTAACTGGATGGAAACAGGCTAACTGGATGGAAACAGGCTAACAAAGCTAACTGGATAGAAACAGGCTAACAAAGCTAACTGGATGGAAACAGGCTAACAAAGCTAACTAACCCAGATTACTGCTCATTATTGCAGCTCAGCAGCACAGACAGGCTCCAGTAGATGCAGTCCTGCAGCCAACTATACCCTGTAGGGTTATTACACTAAGATGTCCCTTCCTCATCTTGACCTTTAAACCCCCCACTTCCCCAACCTCCTGTTAAGTGCTAGAAGGCCGTTACAGGACCATTAACGGATGCCCTAATGAGCTTTCCTAGAGACTTTCTCTCAAAACATAAGCCCCTCCCGGCCCCATCTGGCCAGTCACACCACATAACAGGTCCTCTCCCTCTCGCCAGTCCTTCTCTCTCGCTCATTAAGAGCTTTGGCACAGAGGGAAGTGAGAGGATGTGTTCTATCTACAGTGCTCTGGGTTCAATTCACTTCAAAACCCTGCCAGCTAAGTGCACACTGTGCATACTCTCACTTTCTCTGTTGCTCAGACTGTCATTCTCCCTCCATCCCCCTCTCTTTTCAATCAGTCAGTCAGTCTAAGGTAATAGGAGGTAGGAGTGGTTGCAGAATGTTGGAAAAGATGAGAACACACCTTTGGTTTTCTGTTCAGTGACCTAGAAAGAAAGAGGAAGAACATATTAGCAACAGATTTTTTTTAAAGAGTTCACGTAAGAAACACAAGTACAAGGGACGACAGGTGAAAATGAGCTGGCTGGATAAAACTGCCACATTTATTGAAATGTTGATGTGTAGGCCTATTGTCCCTGTCAAATACACATAATAAAGAAAGGAGTCCTAACTGAAGTACGTGTTTTATGTCAATATTTAAAGCAACAGACAATCAATAGGTCTCCTCTCTCGGAGTTAGCCTGCTAGCGTTAGCATGCTACTGGGTTGGCTGCCTGCACTTCAGCCTTGCTCTGACTGAAAGCCAGCCCATTCCATTGGAACAGAATGTTCAGGGAAATGTTCTTATTAGCCTATTATAATGCTACATGTTTTATGTTCATCCCTCCACCGGCTGAGCTTAGGGGCTTTTGCCTGGTGGGTCATGTGGATTAGTTAGCCAGAAAGTGAAATAAGAGGCAGACAACACACACACACACACAGGTACAGTGGCGTATGCAGGAACACACACACACTGGCCAGCTCCCCCCTTCAGCTCTGCTTTCCTCAGCCTCACAGGAGGCTGCATGTGATAAAGAGAAGCAGCATGACACGTTAGCCTGTTTAGCCAACGGAGTGGAAAGGGATCACTTACTGACACGGTTCAGAGCAGAGGGAGCGAGGGAGGGTGAAAGAGGAGAGGAAGAGAGCAGGGCACAGGGTAGAGGCTGATATCATCACCTTGCTTTGTGTAAAGCTACACCATTAAAACAGGGGTTGGTGCTTGTATGAGGTAGTACCATAAAAATGCGGGTTGGTGCTAGAGGTCGACCGATTATGATTTTTCATGCTGATACCGATTATTGGAGGAACAAAAAAAGGTCGATACCGATTAAATCGGACAATTTTTATTCATGTATATTTATAATAATGACAATTACAACAATACTGAATGAACACTTAATATAATACATCAAAATAAATTTAGTCTCAAATAATGAAACATATTAAATTTGGTTTAAAAAATGCAAAAACAAAGTGGAGAAGTAAAAGTGCAATATGTGCCATGTAAAAAAGCTAACGTTTAAGTTCCTTGCTCAGAACATATGAAAGCTGGTGGTTCCTTTTTAACATGAGTCTTCAATATTCCCAGGTAAGAAGTTTTTTGTTATAGTTATTATAGGACTATTTCTCTCTATACCATGTGTTTTTCCTTTTATTGACTAGTGGATGTTCTAATAGGCACAGCCTAATCTCTGGAGTTGATAGGCTTTAAGTCAAATGCAGGAAAGTGCTGTTTGAATGAATGCATACGAGCCTGCTGCTGCCTACCATCGCTCAGACAGACTGCTCTATCAAATCAGAGACTTAATTATAATATAATACCACACAGAAATACGAGCCTTAGGTCTTTAATATGGTCAAATCCGGAAACTATCATTTTGAAACACGGAACTGTTCCGTATTTTATAGAACAGTGGCAACCCTAAGTCTAAATATTGCTGCTACATTGCACAACCTTCAATGTTATAATTATGTACAATTCTGTCAAATTAATCACGGTCTTTGTTAGGAAGAAATGGTCTTCACACAGTTCGCAATGAGCCAGGCAGCTCAAACTTCTGCATATACCCTGACTCTGTTGCACCGAACAGAATGCAAGAGAAGTGACAATTTCCCTAGTTAAAAGAAATTCATGTTAGCAGGCAATATTAACTATATATGCAGGTTTAAAAATATATACTTGTATTGATTTTAATAAAGGCGTCAATGTTTATGGTTCGGTACACATTGGTGCAACGACAGTGCTTTTTTCACGAATGCGCTTGTTAAAACACCCGTTTGGCGAAGTAGGCTGTGACTCAATGATATATTAACAGGCACCACATCGATTATATGCAACGCAGGACAAGCTAGTTAAACTAGTAATATCATCAACCATGTGTAGTTAACTAGTGATTATGTTAAGATTGATTGTTTTTTATAAGATACGTTTAATGCTAGGTAGCACCTTAGCTTGGCTCCTTGCTGCACTCACATAACAGGTAGTCAGCCTGCCACGCAGTCTCCTCCTGGAGTGCAATGTAAGCGGCCAGAATGGGTGTAAAAAAAAAACGCTGATTTCCGATTGTTATGAAAACTTGAAATCGGCCCTAATTAAAAATCGGCCATTCCGATTAATCAGTCGACCTCTAGTTGGCGCTGTATGAGGTAGTATGATAAAACAGGGTTGGTGCTGTATGAGGTAGTATGATAAAACAGGGGTTGGCGCTGTATGAGGTAGTACGATAAAAACAGGGGTTGGCGCTGTATGAGGTAGTATGATAAAAACAGGGGTTGGCGCTGTATGAGGTGGTATGATAAAAACAGGGGTTGGCGCTGTATGAGGTAGTATGATAAAAACAGGGGTTGGCGCTGTATGAGGTAGTATGATAAAAACAGGGGTTGGTGCTGTATGAGGTAGTATGATAAAAACAGGGGTTGGTGCTGTATGAGGTAGTATGATAAAAACAGGGGTTGGTGCTGTATGAGGTAGTATGATAAAAACAGGGGTTGGTGCTGTATGAGGTAGTATGATAAAAACAGGGGTTGGTGCTGTATGAGGTAGTATGATAAAAACAGGGGTTGGTGCTGTATGAGGTAGTATGATAAAAACAGGGGTTGGTGCTGTATGAGGTAGTATGATAAAAACAGGGGTTGGTGCTGTATGAGGTAGTATGATAAAAACAGGGGTTGGTGCTGTATGAGGTAGTATGATAAAAAACAGGGGTTGGTGCTGTATGAGTTAGTATGATAAAAACAGGGGTTGGTGCTGTATGAGTTAGTATGATAGAAACAGGGGTTGGTGCTGTATGAGGTAGTATGATAAAAACAGGGGTTGGTGCTGTATGAGGTAGTATGATAAAAACAGGGGTTGGTGCTGTATGAGGTAGTATGATAAAACAGGGGTTGGTGCTGTATGAGGTAGTATGATAGAAGTGTTTCCAAACAACAAGAACCATATGACGTCACACCTTTTTCTGAGCAGCTTCCTTCTTTTTCTTTTCTTCTTGCTTTCTCTTTTTCTTTTCTTCCATCAAATGGCTCTGGTCTCGTGTTCCCTGCTTCTTCTCTCGGCTGGAACAGAGGATCAAAAGACAGACATGTTTTACAACGCGGTTGCTGGCGAGGTGAGGACTGTCTGCACGTGAACACCTGGAATCTACTCACTGCAGCTCTTTACTGAGGGAATGTACAGACAATAGAAACACCATTAACAGATTGACCTGCGTGTGTGTGTGGCTCGGGTTGACCTGTGTGGCTTGGGTTGTATTGGCTCGGGTTGACCTGCGTGTGTGTGTGGCTTGGGTTGTATTGGCTCGGGTTGGCTTGTGTGGCTGACTTGTGTGGTCTGGAAATTATTAGGAGGCATGCTGGTGCTGGTGCTGGTGGAGGCCAGAGCTGTGGTCCTCTTAGTGTTACTGAAACCCTTGATATGAGGCCCCATTCTTCAATCCCCAGACATCCAGCCAGTACCTACCGCCAACTCCAAGACAACCCAGACTCAGTAGGCTGAATCTCACCCTGTTATTCACAATACAGTGCACTGCCTGACATCTCTATGACCAGTATTGAATGACCCAGGTAAAGTGAGGCACAGCCACACTCAGTACTTACTGCCACTCCCCAGATCCCTCAGAGTACTGCATCTTACCTGGTAGGGACCCAGCTCTCAGAGACAAAGGCCTGCCAAGCCTCCACTCCACACTCATGCTCCAAAGCCATTAAAAAAACACACACAAAAATGACCTGACATTTCCACATCCTTTCACGAGCAGCAAGCTGTTCCAGAGGAGAGGTGGGTATTCAGCGTCCCAAATGGCACCCTATTCCCTATATTGTCCACTACTTTTGACCAGAGCACTATATTAGGGAATAGGGTGCCATTTGGGATGTGTCCTGATCCTATATTTAGCCTTAATAAGCCTAGGCCTTTTCTCTTTTCACTTAAAAAGCTCCAGCATTTAAGGACAGAGATGGGAGAATAATAACTGCATGGAAAAATACATAAATTGGAATCCGGTTTCATTGAACCGGAGATGAGAAATTGCATCTAAAAATGTAAGCCAAGCATGTGCTGCAATGCCGTGCCATCGCCTGGCAACAAGAGCTCCCGAGGCCTGATGAGTGTGCAGCCAGGTGGAGAGGTGGTGGATGTTGGCCCTTAAGCACTGATCCAGAGTCAGTTAGGTTTTTAGGCCGTTGCACAGTGCACTGCATATTAGTCACCGGTCTTCAGGGCATCAGGGTTGACACAGTCTCTAGAAAGACCAAATTTGATTAGTTATTTTTTTAAATTTAAACTAGGCAAGTCAGTTAAGAACAAATTCTTATTTACAATGACGGCCAACCCCGGATGACGCTGGGACAATTGTGTGCCGCCCTATGGGACTCCCAATCACGGACGGTTGTGATACAGCCTGGAATCGAACCAGTGTCTGTAGTGACGCGTCTAGCACTGAGATGCAGTGCCTTAGACCACCGGCCCACTCAGGAGCCCAAATCAGGTGTGCTTTTGTTGGAATTCAACATGTCTGAGGGAGAAGGTTTGAGAAAAATGCCTAGCCTATAAAAACACAACTACCATAACCAACACAGTCTGCTCCCCTTCTTCCATTAGGATACAATATAAACAGAAGGCAAAGAAGCAGGCTGAAGCACAATAAGGCAAGTCTCACAGACTTTAATACAACATAAGGAGGTGCAGTTGCTCACGCAGACAATTAGCAACTAAGCTAAAACAACTGACCTGATCATAGTAACGTGTGTAAGCTGGCGAATGTCTCAAAGAAATCGCACACAAAAAACGCTGTATCACGCATATCCACGTAGCCATGCACTGATTGGCCAGCCGACGGGCTAATCAGCCAATCTCGGGGGATAATCTTGGCTTTGGTCCTCTTAACACTTCACCGGGAGTTACCTCACAGCATGGGCCACAGACTAGCTTGGAACAGAGCTGAGTGCTCCATGTAGCTCCATGTGTTAAGCGGAAAATTGTTGACTAGCCATAAGCCGCTGCAGCGTTCTCCATGTTGGCCTATTTGGTTCCAAAGAGCAGCAGCAGGAAAGAACAGAGCTATTAATAGGCAACTCCTACTGTCTGGCTGTTTTTAGGGTTGAAGACCTGAGATTATGTGGATGGAAATTTGCCTCAGAACTCCGATGTGCTTCCATACCACGGCTAACCCATTAGATCCATAAATATTTATTTTTGTGGGGCCCAGAGCCCAGCTTCTAAGCCTAGCTACAGCTGCTGTATAAATATAGCCACGGTCTCCATTCAACATTGATGCACCGTGCTAGTGTCACATAGTATCAGAGGAATGGAGGGATGGCCCAGCTGATCTAAACTGCTGTCTGTCTAGGCACAGGCTGAGCTGGAAAACATAGACCTAGGCTACACATACTGGAAACTGTCCAGAATAATTTCTGTTCAGGATCAGTTGGTCCTTGTGCAAGACAACTCTGGTAAAAGGACTGTGAAACAAGGACTTTCATTTTTTTAAACCAAATATTACGATTGCAATTTGACGTGGAACAAAGATCAAATCACTTGGATGAAATGCCGGAATCATAGAAAGAGAATGACTTATTTAAGAAGGGAAGTTGAAAGCAGCATAGTTCTTGTTTGGAACAATCGGTGGACTGCATTTGACCCAACAGAACAGCATGCAAACATATAGTAACTAACAGGGAGGAGGAGGAACGGTGCTGCTTGGTGTGTGGAGGAAGCCACTGCAAGAGGAAAATAACTATAAAAACATACAGTAACTAACAGGGAGGAGGAGGAACGGTGCTGCTTGGTGTGTGGGGGAAGCCACTGCAAGAGGAAAATAACTATAAAAACATATAGTAACTAACAGGGAGGAGGAACAGTGCTGCTTGGTGTGTGGGGGAAGCCACTGCAAGAGGAAAATAACTATAAAAACATATAGTAACTAACAGGGAGGAGGAGGAACGGTGCTGCTTGGTGTGTGGGGGAAGCCACTGCAAGAGGAAAATAACTATAAAAACATATAGTAACTAACAGGGAGGAGGAGGAGGAACGGTGCTGCTTGGTGTGTGGGGGAAGCCACTGCAAGAGGAAAATAACTATAAAAACATATAGTAACTAACAGGGAGGAGGAGGAACGGTGCTGCTTGGTGTGTGGGGAAGCCACTGCAAGAGGAAAATAACTATAAAAACATATAGTAAATAACAGGGAGGAGGAGGAGGAACGGTGCTGCTTGGTGTGTGGGGGAAGCCACTGCAAGAGGAAAATAACTATAAAAACATATAGTAAATAACAGGGAGGAGGAGGAGGAACGGTGCTGCTTGGTGTGTGGGGGAAGCCACTGCAAGAGGAAAATAACTATAAAAACATATAGTAACTAACAGGGAGGAGGAACGGTGCTGCTTGGTGTGTGGAGGAAGCCACTGCAAGAGGAAAATAACTATAAAAACATATAGTAACTAACAGGGAGGAGGAGGAACGGTGCTGCTTGGTGTGTGGGGGAAGCCACTGCAAGAGGAAAATAACTATAAAAACATATAGTAACTAACAGGGAGGAGGAGGAACGGTGCTGCTTGGTGTGTGGGGGAAGCCACTGCAAGAGGAAAATAACTATAAAAACATATAGTAACTAACAGGGAGGAGGAGGAACGGTGCTGCTTGGTGTGTGGGGAAGCCACTGCAAGAGGAAAATAACTATAAAAACGTATAGTTACACTGGGCTGAGATTCCTTTCAAAATATCACATGACATGGATCTTATCCATATTGCAATTTCAATGTGAATCAGATTAATTGTGCAGCCCTTAAAACTGTATGTGTGTGTGTGTGTGTGTGTGTGTGTGTGTGTGTGTGTGTGTGTGTGTGTGTGTGTGTGTGTGTGTGTGTGTGTGTGTGTGTATGTGTGTGTGTGTGTGTGTGTGTGTGTGTGTGTGTGTGTGTGTGGTCTAGGAAGGTGGATCCCCAAGAAATGCCAAAATAAGGTACCTAAATGAGAGAGACGTTGAAAAAAATGAGTTGTTTGGACTGTCAGAGGGTAGAATGACTGACATGGACATTGAGGCAGTGCCAGCCAGCAGTCAGCTTGGAGCAGGAAGACAGTGATTGATAAGCTAAACGTGCAGCCTTGAGCTTGATGCTGCTTCTTGAGGTGCTGGAGGATAGAACCACTAAAACACAACAAGAGGATTAGAGAGGTGATGTCTATTAAACCAGACTGCTTCTGGGAACAAAGGTGGACTAAAGGCAATCAGAGAGAGGGGAGAGGAAGGACCGTACAATAAAAGGGTAATGGTATGATGGGGTGGGAAGGTGGGTGTGCAGGTTGCTTTTGATATCCAGACACTCTGGTGTATGTGAGAACACATACAAGGAAGGGGAGGTGGTGGGTGTGAGAACACATACAAGGAAGGGGGAGGTGGTGGGTGTGAGAACACATACAGGAAGGGGAGGTGGTGGGTGTGAGAACACATACAAGGAAGGGGAGGTGGTGGGTGTGAGAACACATACAAGGAAGGGGGAGGTGGTGGGTGTGAGAACACATACAAGCTAGGTGGGGAGGTGGTGGGGTGAGAACACATACAAGGAAGGGGGAGGTGGTGGGTGTGAGAACACATACAAGGAAGGGGGAGGTGGTGGGTGTGAGAACACATACAAGGAAGGGGAGGTGGTGGGTGTGAGAATAAATACAAGGAAGGGGGAGGTGGTGGGTGTGAGAACACATACAAGGAAGGGGAGGTGGTGGGTGTGAGAACACATACAAGGAAGGGGAGGTGGTGGGTGTGAGAACACATACAAGGAAGGGGGAGGTGGTGGGTGTGAGAACACATACAAGGAAGGGGAGGTGGTGGGTGTGAGAACACATACAAGGAAGGGGAGGTGGTGGGTGTGAGAACACATACAAGGAAGGGGAGGTGGTGGGTGTGAGAACACATACAAGGAAGGGGAGGTGGTGGGTGTGAGAACACATACAAGGAAGGGGAGGTGGTGGGTGTGAGAACACATACAAGGAAGGGGGAGGTGGTGGGTGTGAGAACACATACAAGGAAGGGGAGGTGGTGGGTGTGAGAACACATACAAGGAAGGGGAGGTGGTGGGTGTGAGAACACATACAAGGAAGGGGGAGGTGGTGGGTGTGAGAACACATACAAGGAAGGGGAGGTGGTGGGTGTGAGAACACATACAAGGAAGGGGGAGGTGGTGGGTGTGAGAACACATACAAGGAAGGGGAGGTGGTGGGTGTGAGAACACATACAAGGAAGGGGAGGTGGTGGGTGTGAGAACACATACAAGGAAGGGGAGGTGATGGGTGTGCGCTCAGTGGGGGAAGGGGGCTTGCGAGAGATGATAGTCACTGGGCACAGAGCCAAGAATGCCAGCACTGCAAGACAAATAAGAGCGAGGCTGCTGAGCCCCTGGGAGAAGGGTTGCTTGCTCGCTAGCAACCGCAGCAGCCGCAATGGCGGAATCAGACTGCAGCCCCTCTGCTTGGCACGATCGTACATTAGGAAGACAGACCGCACTTCCCAAAACGCTCTGGAAAACGAGATCTGATGTGCCACATTGGAGCCCTTCGGCTATCCCAAAACACTGCTTAAAATTCTCCATCCATCTGCCAAAAAAGGACAGTTAAATTAAAGAAATCTGGGAAACCAGGCTGGTATTCACAGAGGAATTTGAAAAAGGCTTTTGATAAAGTATGACTGGAATTTATACATAAAAGCCTGGAATATTTCCATTTTGGAGAATCTCTTATAGAAATGGGTTCATTATATTTTATTTGGAATGGCAAGCCAGACAAAATTATAATGAATATTAATTTGGAGAGCATAAATGATTCAATAATAAATCATCTCACTAAAGGCTTCAATCATACAACAACTACACTTAAATTCAAACTGGTTCTCTAGCAGCTTAGTAAGAATGGCTCACCCCATGTTCAAGAATGGCTTTTTCCCCAATTACAACCGCTCTCTTCCTTTTATTTGAAAATTAAATCTCCAAAATATGGCTATTTTTAAAACAAGCAATAGAAAACTGGTTGCAATTTCAGTTTAATCCACCAGAAAAGACGGAACAAATATTCCAACAAATACTATGGTTAAACTCAAATATACTAATTGATCAAAAAAATATATAATTTGAAAATAAATTATAAAATTACAAATTATAGGACTGGTTGACTTGTCACACATGCAGCTAACACAAATGTCTTCTCAATCTAAAATTAAAACCAACTAATTGCAGCATTACCACAAAAAAAATATGGAAAAAGCACTTGGAAGGGGAGAAGGTAAGGCACTTGTCTGTCGGCCCTGCATTAAATACCTAAATTTGTTTTGTTTTTTAAAATGGTGATAAAAAGTATAGCAGTTTCATTTCAGGACAACAACAAAGTGACCGCTGTGCCATATAGATTGCAAGATAGTTGAGAGATTCTCAATGTACCGATTCCATGGCACATGGTTTCTGAAATGATACGCAAAACTTTGTTTTTCAATTTAAATTATACAAAGTTCTTGCCAATTAAATGTTAAATGTCAATTACCAATTAAATGTTATATTAATGCGTGATACAACCATCCCAGCACTGCAGACTTTGCTGCGAAGAGAGAGAATCATTAGAGCACTTGTTTTGGTACTGTCAAATATGTAGCTTGTTTTTGGTCGCAGGTTCAGGAATGGCTGAAGAATTTACCTGGAGCCAACTCTGCAAATAGGACTGCTGGATGATTTGAAAAGTCAGTCAATTCACCAATAACATAATAATAATCTGAACAAAAATGTTTCTTTAATTTACAATCTGTAGAAACTAGGAGAAAAGAAAGGTTCAGAACATTTGTGAAACATCACATCTGAAAAATATATGGCAAATAGAAATCAAAACTGGATTGTGTTCAGAGATAGATGGCAGGGGTTGATGGTAGCTGAAGGGTGGGACTTAAAATGACTAAATGTGGCTGTTCTCAGACAATCCCACAGGTGAAGAAGCCAGGTGTGGAGGTCCTGGGCGGTTACACGTGGTCTGCGGTTATGAGGCCGGTTGGACCTACTGACAAATTCTCTGAAACGACTTTGGAAGCAACAACTCGTGGACATTCCTGCAGCTAGCATGCCAATTGCACGCTCCCTAAACTTGAGACATATGTGGCATTGTGGTGTGTCAAAATAGCACTTTTTAGAGGGGCCTTATTGTAGCCAGCACAAGGTGCACCTATGTAACGATCATGTTGTTTAATCAGTTTCTTGACATGCCACACACGTCAAGTGGATGGATTATCATGGCAAAAGGAGAAATGCTCACTAATAAGGATGTAAACATTTTTGTCCACAAAATTGGAGAAATACGCTTTTTGTGCATATGGAACATTTCCAGGATCTTTCATTTTAGCTCATGAAACAAACACGTATGTGTGTGAGAGAGAATTATCTATACACACACACACACTACCAGTCAAAAGTCTGGACGCACCTACTCATTAAAAGGTTTTGCTTTATTTTTACTATTTTAGAATAGTAGTGAAGACATAAAAACAATGAAATAACACATGTAGCCAAAAAGTGTTAAACCAATTCAAATATATTTATATTTGAGATTCTTCAAAGTAACCACTCTTTGCCTTGATAACAGCATGGAGTAGGTGTGTCCAAATGTTTGAGAGGTACTGTATAGGGAAAGAGAAAAAACAACAACTGGGCAATAGATGATGATATTCCTCTAACATAGCAAAGAGGATCTCCCTCTTCAAAGAACTAGAAGCTATTGTCTATGAAGTTATGCTAATGCTCTGGCCAGGAGATGTTTCAGATGCTACACTCTTCCTGGCACACTTAGCAGGCCCCCAGAAATAAAAGCTATGGATCGGCTCCAGCAGTTGAAGTTCCCGATGACTTTCATCCTCTCCGTCAGTAACCGGGGTCAGGGTCAGTAACCGGGGTCAGTAACCGGGGCAGCGGGGTCAGTTTCTCAAGCCCGGTCAAACAACTTATTGCTCCAATAGATCACAGAACGTCCCCAACAAAATAACTTATCAGATTCAAATCACGTGGCACTTGCTCGGTTTCCACATTCATCTTCACAAAAAGCCATTATCCAGCAGGTGAAAGGGCTGTATATGAAGGAAACTCGCGTAGAAAGAAGACTAAATTAAGACCGATCAACGTAATAAAGGCTGTCTTTGTGCAGGGCTGGGCAGTCAGGAACTATTTTTACTGAAGCAGGTGAAGAACAACTCCAGAACTTTGTGTAAATTCAATAAAACAACTTGCTAGACTTGCTGAAGGTCCAACTGATGAGCTAACTGCCATTAACATGTTCAATGGCCCACTTTGGCCAAGTAACCAAGTCTGCATTTCTTAGTGTAATTTAAAAATATATATATTATACAAAATATTTTTACATACAAGGCTAAAGGATATAAAGACTATTGAAGTACTGACACTGGGCTTGAGAGGCCGTTAGAGAGTGGAATCAGTGGATGACTCAAATTGGTCACCTCAAGTGGGCCTCTCTTCAGAAGTCTACGAAACCAGAAAGCCAAGCCTTCAGTCAGACCTCAGGGGGACAAACCCTACTGTTCACTTCAAGGGCCTTTCAATAATCTCCCCTTTGCCTCATTTAGGTCTACTTGGAGAATGACAAGTGTTCTGCCCCAGAGCTCAGCCCCTCTGGGAGTGAACATGCGTTAGCAGAGAGAACGGCCCCAGCGCCAGCTTCATGGCTCGTTAAACCTGGCCTAACGTTTACCAACATGGTGCCATTGAATGACTGCTGCCTGTAATAGGGCAAAAGACAAGGATGACATTATAAAGGGAATGAGTTATTTATAAGGAAACAGAAGGATTGTGCTTCAGAGGTCTAGTCTACATCTTATCAAAAGATATGGCGTCCATTCCGTTTCAGGTCTGGTAGCCTAGTTGGGAGGATGGACGTCCATATCCATTCATGAATTCACTAGGATATCTTGGAGAATATCTCACAGTGGGGTTTTCAGACTGTGATATTTCCATTGCCAGCTTGCACATCTCTTTGAATTTGCAGTTATAAAATCACCAGGATCTCCCACTGAGATCAATGTTTAATCTAGAACAGAGAGATTCTAATGGTGGGTAGTGGGGAGAAAATCTTCAAGTGTGGTTCCTCCCCAAACTGATATTTCCCTTGCAAGTCTGCACAACTTTACGAATTTGCAATTCAGTGTGTGAGCTGAACGCAAACGACAATCTATTGCAAGGCTATCTGTCAAATCAAACAGACTGGCTGTTGACTGCTTAGTTACACTAACATATGAAACCCACATCAAAGAATGAAAAGGTCCACTCTTTAGATCATCAACAAAAAGATGTTTAATAGAGTTGAGCTAATGACTAGTTAGCGACAGAACCTGCTGGCGGTATTCAGAATCAGATTAAGTGATTCATGTGAAGAGGCTGTGGATCAAGGCTTTTCCTCACTTAGGCGTACACTATACATCATATTCAGCCCAGTACATACACTTGTATGGCACTCAATTATCAAGAATGAATTTGCCTTCCTGGCTGCTTAGAGAATGCCTGAGGACCAAACTGCTGAGTTGGGACTAGGAGAGTGATATGCTTTAGTTATGCTGATCTGTGCTTCGATCGCTTTGTACTTATTCATTTGGGACTAAGAAATAGAGCCAATGAAAACCATTACCTCAGAGATCCTGTCCTGGTTAGCCAATAGTGTGGCATGCAAAGTCAAAACATGTAAACCTATCTCTAAGAAACAGTTTGACATCAGAGCATTTCACAAAGAGCAAGGTTAGTAATTTCAAAGGCAAACAACTACCCTGTAAGCCAAACTGCCAGAGCTGCCACAGAAACCTAACCATCAGGCCACTGTGTGTATGCTGAGCTGAGGAACTGAGTGCAGGCCTAAGACCTGATCTGTATAGTAATCAGAGCATTAAGAGTGTGTGTGGGGTGGTCGATGTCAACTGACTGTGAAGACAGTGTAATGACAGATGTCACAGGGATAAGGGGATACAGGAAGAGAAAATGTGTTTCAATTAAAAAGAGATTATGACATATTGACAGTACAAAGGATTCCATCTGAAGAACAGCTCATTGTGCCATGGAGTCCCTCTCGCTAAAATAATGGTACGGGACATCTTCCTATAAACACATCTAGGGACGGGTGTTGACTAGCATAAGCTAAACTGATGGGTCTATCCATTTTCACAAATAACCATGTGCTTTCATGTCTCTATTCAAATAAACAAAGCCTTGTGAACAATAAAGCAACCTTCCTCTGGAGCGCATTCCAACTCTGGCAACATGGCCCATCTTTCAGCCTGGCAAGCCCCTTCCTCTAGGAGACTCATGCCAGGGCAGCCCAGCCATTATGACTGCATGCCCAGAGCAGGAGGCAGTTGCCATCAACAATAAATGTGTATTCATGTCAGAGAAAGCAAGAGGGGGAAATCGCTTGCTAGTCGCTACCTTTTAAAAATCAGCAACCCACAGAAACATGGCAGGCTTAAGCAGAGAACCAAGCTTGTAGGTGTGGACCCAGCTTCAGCCATGCCTGTTTGGTTAGACTAAAGAGATTTGATTGGCTGTATTCTGACCACACAAGGGTTTATGTCTAGATGGGATGCAGCTTGTCAAATTTGACACCAAAAGTTGTTTCCCTAACCAAATTCTGCTAACCTGCAATGAAAAGTCCATTTGGACAAATACTGTATCGCTTCTAGACAAGACCAGGGCCAAAGCAATTACCCAGAAGTGCCATGAGAATTGGAAAGGATCCAAGATGGACTTCCAAACCACTAATCTCAAATGTGTATAACCTCAGAGCCTGCAATTCATTGGCTAATTTGTTTAACCACCCCCATTACTACCCCCTAACCCATTGGATAGTAGTCCTGCTTGGGACCCCAACCAGCTCATTTTGTATCTGTATTTGACTGCATTGTCTATTTTATCACCACAGCAGTACCGAATGACTACCTGCTTACTCTGGAATAGATCTATGTGCTTAGCATTTCAAACACATATGCCAGTGGGCATGCGCATGTGGGATGTTGTTGAAACATGCGCATGTGGGATGTTGTTGAAACATGCGCATGTGGGATGATGTTGAAGCCCATTATTAAATGTCATTGGTTAATGCAAATGTCACGGTCAAAGTTGCTTCTTTCTAGCTATACTGATCATTTTCCTCCCAGTGTGCATTATGTTTGCATTTCAGATCAGTTTTGTTTCCTTTTATGAATACATTTTAAAGATGGTTATTACAATGAAGTGATTTAATAAAAATACCTTGGTAGTCAAATTTAGAAAATTGCCAACAATGTTGCAATACTCAAACATGAAGGCATTAGGCACTGTTTTGATAAATTGATGCTGTTTATCAATCGGAAGCTGCAGCCGCATATCAGGGGCGCTTTGCTTGGATGCGAATCCCCGCCCCTCTTTAAATATTTCTCTAAATAAATCATGTTCAAAGATGAGAAAATTCAATACGTCTTACCTCATTTCCCACTGTGGGCTTTTTGTGAATTTGAATTCAATTTTAGGTGTCATTTGCATGACAATAATCGATGTTCTGTCCTTGATACCCTTATCACAGACCAATATTTCGGTCGCAGCAAGAAGCTACAGTAGCAGAGCAATACAGCTACCGTTAGCTCTCTGTAGTCCTAACCATTTGGCGAAGTTTTAGGTTCAAAACGTGTTCTCTAGTCTCGAATTTAATTGCAAACAACCAAAAGCAAATGTTGATTATCTCAGGAAACATCGTGAAATAGAGCAAGTGTCAGAGAAAGGAAGAAATGGCAGCAGGGTGCGATATTTAGCAAACAAGCTAGCTAATGTCAAGCAAGATAAAGTATATCGGTGCAACTTGTGTACTTGTTCAGCTAAATATAAAAACGAACACCTTATGCATTTTCAGTAACCTACCTTGTCTTTGATGAGCTGACATTTTTAAAGTGCAAAAAAAAAAATGTTTTACAGCACGCGACTGTGAAATGTTCGCAAATAGAGGAATCCAAGAGAGCAAATTCTTGCAAAATCCAATATTTGGAGAGGGGTTATTTCAAGATATCCATTAAAACATCGTCGATGATAATTCCTACCGTTCAGCGGGCTTTCGTTAGTGGTGCCTCTGCAGCCATTTTGTTCAAACTAGCGATAGCAGCAGCTCGCGACGCTTCAATCCGAGGTACAGGACGTGCATCTGTCCCTAGCGACTGGCCACGTGACCTCCAATAACAAACTGGTCCCACTCAAAGAGGCGCCACATGCTCCGCCTCGCCGTTTCCATGACAACTACAGTGGCCAACCTCTCTCTAACTCCTTGTTTCCTTGCCTTCCTTCCTCTCCCTTTCTGACTTGCTTACTAAGAAAGCAATGCAATGCAATAGATATACAGTGTTTGAGCTCACAGTTCTGTAGCTTTTGAAGATTTAGAATGTTTAGTTCCTAATGTGTTATGTTAGCAAGTGCAATGTTTATGCTTCGCTGGTTATGTACTTTTCACCTACAGAGGGCACAATTTCAACACATCTTATGTTGATCAAACACCAGCACTTACAAACATGTTAGTGTTCTCTGTGCCAGCCCAGCATTCCATTCCTATTTGCATAACACACACATACACACCAGCAGTACTCCACACCATGCCTTCTTTTTCTATATTATTTCTTGTTGTTGTTGCAAACAAAGAATGAAATAGATTTTTAAGTGGATTCCACAGGGTTCTCTAGCAGCTTAAGGTGATGATTCCAACTGGGCCAATTCAAATCTACAAAATGAGACTCAGCATGGAAGATTGGAAGCTACAATGGGCTTGTATGCTATCTACTATCTGGTAGGGTAGGAAAACACAATTACCTCCACAAGTCAATATTTTAGTCATGCTGGAATGATAACGATAAACTTCTCTATCCCCCACTTCCAGTTTATCTCTGTCATCCTTCTCTCGCTCTCTCAAGAGACAAACAAATACGATCAGAGTGCCGGACAAATATTTCACTGTGCAACGAGCCAAATCTGGATCTCACTAAGGACCCATATCTCTCTCTCTCGTTAGCTCTGATCTACCATTCACACCCAGGCTAAGCAAACCCCATCTGATACTGTTGCTTAGAGGCTTAGATGAATATGTGTCTATCAGAAGACATCATATACATGACCATAAAACTATGACTCTGATAATAAATGGGATGACAGCCCCCCATGAGTACACACAATGAAATAACCATCTGGACTCACGTCACCCACATGGATTATGGCAGAGATATGCCTTACGGCAACAGTAGCAAAGCACAATAACTCAGCCTACATCATGATGAAGTACATGATGAGGCGTGGAAGAGAGGGAGGGGGAGAGAGACACTAAGCATGGCTTATGGAAAATACTCCTGGGGGTGTCATGGCCTCTACAGGCGTTCATAATACAATGTCCCCTGGTAGCTACCAGTCTCCTCTCTCTTTCTCTCTCTCTCTCTCTCTCTCTCTCTCTCTCTCTCTCTCTCTCTCTCTCTCTCTCTCTAATGGTCTTGTCTGGATCTCTCTCTCTCTCTCTCTCTGTCTGTCTGTCTGTCTGTCTGTCTGTCTGTCTGTCTGTCTGTCTGTCTGTCTGTCTGTCTGTCTGTCTGTCTGTCTGTCTGTCTGTCTGTCTGTCTGATCCTATAAAGGGTTAAGTGTCATCTTAGGCAGACTCAGGAGGCCAGACAGGGTTGTTGAACTTGATGTCACCAGAGTGGACGTTAGTATTGATCGCGGTCACAGGGAGTCAACATACTTCCGGTTAGAGATTCAATTATGACCCTTGCCGACCCCTTTGATATCTGTCTGCCAGAGATAAAAGGTCAGGCTGTTAACGTGTAACAACTTGGCCCCATGGCAAACACAGGAGGTAAATTAAAGGAGGAATTGTCCCTGGGGAGAGGAGGGGTGGAGGAAAGAAGAGTCTCGGATAGGAGAACTGCTTTATAGATTCAGTTATGGGTATAATCGGTTTAATATACAGATACAGACAAACACAGACAGCGATAAACACAGAGACAGCCATGAACACAGAGACATTCATAAACACAGAGACAGCCATGAACACAGAGACATTCATAAACACAGAGACAACCATAAACACAGAGACAGCCATAAACACAGGGACAACCATAAACACAGAGACAGCCACAAACAGAGACAGCCACAAACACAGAGACAACCACAAACAGAGACAGCCACAAACACAGAGACAACCACAAACAGAGACAGCCACAAACACAGAGACAACCACAAACAGAGACAGCCACAAACACAGAGACAACCACAAACAGAGACAGCCACAAACACAGAGACAACCATAAACACAGATACAACCATAAACACAGAGACAGCCATAAACACAGAGACATCCATAAACACAGAGACATCCATAAACACAGGGACATTCATAAACACAGAGACATCCATAAACACAGAGACATTCATAAACAAAGGGACAACCATAAACACAGAGACATCCATAAACACAGAGACATCCATAAACAGAGAGACATCCATAAACACAGAGACAGCCATAAACACAGAGACATCCATAAACACAGAGACATCCATAAACACAGAGACATCCATTAACACAGAGACAGCCATAAACACAGATACAGCCATAAACACAGAGACATCCATAAACACAGAGACATCCATAAACACAGAGACAGCCATTAACACAGGGACAGCCATAAACACAGGGACAGCCATTAACACAGAGACAGCCATAAACACAGAGACATCCATAAACACAGAGACATCCATTAACACAGGGACAGCCGGATACACACAGATGCACGCTGGAACGCAGACTCACAATTTTTTTTTTTTTAAGTAAATCAAATACAAATATTTTTTCTGTCACATACACCAGGTGCAGTGAAATGTGTTGTTTTACAGGGTAAGCCATAGTAGTATGGTATATTGACCTTGATAATTAGATAATTTTGCTAAGGTTACCTGAACGTTGTTACAAATGACCTTTTCCAAATATTTAAGGTGGAGTCAGCAAAATGATGTTGCACTAGCAACATTGCGATGAGCGAGAAGCAAGACTTCATTCTTACACAGTCACACAGTCTTTTTTCTTACAACCCGTCTAACTGATGTCATCAAAATAAAGGAGGACCAAGGCACTCTTCATATCTGCGCATGGGCACAGGTTTGCTTCACGCTCTTGCAACGTGGTAGCCACCTCTAATTCTTTCACCCATTCAATCCCTCATCTGTTACTTGTTCATGGGACCAGCTGACATTCACTCACCTATTCACACTTGGTCACTCACTCCCTCCGTCTTTTCCTCTCTCTCTTTTTCCCTCACTAACAGGGATGGAAAAGGTACTAGAATATCATACTCAAGTAGAAGTACTGTTACTCTAATGACATTTTACTCAAGTAGCAGTACTGTTACTTTAATGATATTTTACTCAAGTAAATGTACTGTTACTTGAATGACATATTACTCAAGTAAAAGTATTGTTACTTTACTCAATTTCACTCAAGTAGAAACATGCTACTGATGCTAGCCACGTGGGCATTAGATAGCCTATTGTGGCTCAATTGTAAGATAGAGAGTCACAACCACACTGTTTATCAGATTTATTATACACAAACATAATTGGCTACCTTTATGGGATACAAATTAACAATTAACTACCACCAAACATTGGCTTGTGATTGCTCTCTTTCTCTGTCGCTCCATTTCTGTGTCCCTCCAGATCTGTAGAGGTGCTGTCTTCATCATAAAAGCTGATAGTAGGCTATTTCAACCATGTCAAATATGCATCGAAGCCAAACTGAAACCTTATCAGAAAAACATTGGGTCGTTTTCACAGCTTTCTTTTTCTTACAACCGGTCTAACTGATGTCATCAAAAAGAAAGGCTGCATGGCCTTTGTCAGGGAGGCCTCCCTTTACACAGAAAATCGTTTCATTTTTTTGGTGATATTGCATTTTCTCCCCAGTCCCTAAAGGTCTTTGCTCCCTGAACAAAGATGACGTCAACTAGATCGAAGCATTCATTCTATCGATCATTACATTTACATTTACATTTACATTTAAGTCATTTAGCAGACGCTCTTATCCAGAGCGACTTACAAAGAGTGCATTCACCTTATGACATCCAGTGGAACAGCCACTTTACAATAGTGCATCTACATATTTTAAGGGGGGAGGGGGGTGAGAAGGATTACTTTATCCTATCCTAGGTATTCCTTAAAGAGGTGGGGTTTCAGGTGTCTCCGGAAGGTGGTGATTGACTCCGCTGTCCTGGCGTCGTGAGGGAGTTTGTTCCACCATTGGGGAGCCAGAGCAGCGAACAGTTTTGACTGGGCTGAGCGGGAACTGTACTTCCTCAGTGGTAGGGAGGCGAGCAGGCCAGAGGTGGATGAACGCAGTGCCCTTATTTGGGTGTAGGGCCTGATCAGAGCCTGGAGGTACTGAGGTGCCGTTCCCCTCACAGCTCCGTCAGGCAAGCACCATGGTCTTGTAGCGGATGCGAGCTTCAACTGGAAGCCAGTGGAGAGAGCGGAGGAGCGGGGTGACGTGAGAGAACTTGGGAAGGTTGAACACTAGACGGGCTGCGGCGTTCTGGATGAGTTGTAGGGGTTTAATGGCACAGGCAGGAGCCCAGCCAACAGCGAGTTGCAGTAATCCAGACGGGAGATGACAAGTGCCTGGATTAGGACCTGCGCCGCTTCCTGTGTGAGGCAGGGTCGTACTCTGCGGATGTTGTAGAGCATGAACCTACAGGAACGGGCCACTGCCTTGATGTTAGTTGAGAACGACAGGGTGTTGTCCAGGATCACGCCAAGGTTCTTAGCTCTCTGGGAGGAGGACACAATGGAGTTGTCAACCGTGATGGCGAGATCATGGAACGGGCAGTCCTTCCCCGGGAGGAAGAGCAGCTCCGTCTTGCCGGTTCAGCTTGAGGTGGTGATCCGTCATCCACACTGATATGTCTGCCAGACATGCAGAGATGCGATTCGCCACCTGGTCATCAGAAGGGGAAAGGAGAAGATTAATTGTGTGTCGTCTGCATAGCAATGATAGGAGAGACCATGTGAGGTTATGACAGAGCCAAGTGACTTGGTGTATAGCGAGAATAGGAGAGGGCCTAGAACAGAGCCCTGGGGGACACCAGTGGTGAGAGCGCATGGTGAGGAGACAGATTCTCGCCACGCCACCTGGTAGGAGCGACCTGTCAGGTAGGACGTAATCCAAGCGTGGGCCACGCCGGAGATGCCCAACTCGGAGAGGGTGGAGAGGAGGATCTGATGGTTCACAGTATCGAAGGCAGCCGATAGGTCTAGAAGGATGAGAGCAGAGGAGAGAGAGTTAGCTTTAGCGGTGCGGAGCGCCTCCGTGATACAGAGAAGAGCAGTCTCAGTTGAATGACTAGTCTTGAAACCTGACTGATTTGGATCAAGAAGGTCATTCTGAGAGAGATAGCATTATTCTGTTGAGCAGGTGTTTATTTATTTTTCTGGGGCAACATATAATGACAAGAGAGAATCGACTTGGTGGGCATCAGATTTGTACTTTTATCACATATAGTTGGGCGGTTGTGGATGGGTTATTTTAATTGCGGGCAGGTAGCGTGAAGAAACAGCTGACCTGCACACCACTAACAAACACGCACACACTCTGTTTATCTACACTTGTGATGAGCATGTCTTTCTGAGGGGCTGGAAGTGAAGAGCAGCGCAGCCATCAAAGCCTCTTCACACTGTTATCCTTCAAAACCTGCCGGCGTCTCAGCAGCCCCACGCACCTGACATGTTCACTCACGGTTGTTTCGGAGGAGGTGTGCTAGCAGCGCTAAGTGCTAATGTCTGCTAGCGCAGCACCAGATTGTTTTGTGGACTCGAGATGAGATTGAAGATTGTGGGGGATGGGAGGGACAGGGAGATATATCAGTCATGGATAACATAGTGATCTGTTTCTATAGGGCAAATACCCACTTGATCATGTGTGATTGATTGATAAGTGTCAGGCATTGTCATTAGAAAGACAGAACATATCTTCATGTATGTGTGTGCAGGGGCCCAGCTGAGGAGGGGGGGTGGCATGTACCCCCTACATTTTGAAATTGCATTTTTAGGCAACTAGATTCAGCAGCAGGCCAATTCTTGTTGGCATGGGGGGCCAGAACATAATTATAATATTCTGTACACTGCAAATTGACCACAACTAAAAGAGATTGTTGTTTTCAAATACTATCATTTCATACCTTGATGACATTGTCTATTTTATTTGTGGTAATACTTGGTGAACAGACTTCCTAAATTAAACTTATTTTTAACTGAATTCCTGGTGATTAGATTTTTTGCTAAAAACTTTGGGGGGCAAAAAATCCCTTGCAGGACGGTTTTGGCCCCCTGGCGAATGTTGCCACCCATCATCTGTCTGTCATTCTGGGCTGGGGAGTCAGACACAATAGAGGCTGATCTTGACTTCACTCTGATCAATACTCTTATCCCCTGAGACGCTCCCTGTGTGTGCGTGTGTGTGTGTGTGTGTGTGTGTGTGTGTGTGTGTGTGTGTGTGTGTGTGTGTGTGTGTGTGTGTGTGTGTGTGTGTGTGTGTGTGTGTGTGTGTGTGTGTGTGTGTGTGTGTGTGTGTGTGTGTGTGTGTGTGTGTGTGTGTGTGTGTGTGTGTGTGTGTGTGTGTGTCATATTGATGAGCAGGACATGAGTGCAGTTGAAGCCATGGACCAAAAGGAGATGTGGATGAGTTAATGAATGTGAATAGGAACTGGACTAGGAAGACAAACAGCTCAACTTGATTCCCATTGCCAGTTGTTATCCTTTAACCTAGTATGCCTATTAAAAATACTAAAGACAAAGCAAGAAGAAGAGGTCACGGCATGAATATTCTATTATGCAAATTCTAAGCTATTATGAGGCAAACAAAAGTATTGCCATAACGTAAAGTAAACTCTTCATTTAGTGTTATAGAGGGGGAAATGAGGCTGTGTTTTCAATCTGCAATTAGGGGGAATAACACTGTGTATTCTCAAAGGGTTTCTGGAGTGTGTTGTGGTGGGGATAACAGTCTAGCATGGGTGTTGTGGTGGGGATAACAGTCTAGCATGGGTGTTGTGGTGGGGATAACAGTCTAGCATGGGTGTTGTGGTGGGGATAACAGTCTAGCATGGGTGTTGTGGTGGGGATAACAGTCTAGCATGGGTGTTGTGGTGGGGATAACAGTCTAGCATGGATGTTGTGGTGGGGATAACAGTCTAGCATGGGTGTTGTGGTGGGGATAACAGTCTAGCATGGGTGTTGTGGTGGGGATAACAGTCTAGCATGGGTGTTGTGGTGGGGATAACAGTCTAGCATGGGTGTTGTGGCTATCAGCCTCTCTCTCCTCCCCTTCTCACTTCCTCCTCTCTCTCCCTCCTCTCTCTCTCTCCTCCCCTTCTTGCTTCCTCCTCTCTCTCCCTCCTCTCTCTCTCCCTCCTCTCTCTCTCCCTCCTCTCTACCACAGCATACATGTGTCACAGTGATGAATGCGTCCTTCCTCCAAATGACCTCCAAGGTCACAAGAAGCAGGGAGAATGCAGCCAGCCTCATTTCCCAAGAAGCCTTAGTAGGTAACAGCAGCTTGACCTAATCTGAAATGTAATGAAACGGGCTCTCATGCAATGGGCTCTCCACTGGACTGGAGGGTTGTGTGTGTGTGTATTTTTCTCTCTCACACACACACACACTGGATTTATATCAGTTGGTAACCATTATTTTATTATTTTGGTACCAGACTCACTCTGCCTCACTGGTGTCTATCTCGTCCACATATCAACCCCAACCACTCTACTTGCCACACTGTGGACACCCCACACACGCACACGCACACATGCACACCAACTAGAAGATCTCTCTCCACAAAGACCAAGTTGGAATAGAAGAAGGGAGAGGTGGTATGGGTTAGGGTGGCCAGAACCGGGTGGTATGGGTTAGGGTGGCCAGAACCGGGTGGTATGGGTTAGGGTGGCCAGAACCGGGTGGTATGGGTTAGGGTGGCCAGAACCGGGTGGTATGGGTTAGGGTGGCCAGAACCAGGTGGTATGGGTTAGGGTGGCCAGAACCAGGTGGTATGGGTTAGGTGGCCAGAACCAGGTGGTATGGGTTAGGGTGGCCAGAACCAGGTGGTATGGGTTAGGGTGGAACCAGAACCAGTTGGTATGGGTTAGGGTGGCCAGAACCGGGTGGTATGGGTTAGGGTGGCCAGAACCAGGTGGTATGGGTTAGGGTGGCCAGAAACAGGTGGTATGGGTTAGGGTGGCCAGAACCTGGTGGTATGGGTTAGGGTGGCCAGAACCAGGTGGTATGGGTTAGGGTGGCCAGAACCAGTTGGTATGGGTTAGGGTGGCCAGAACCGGGTGGTATGGGTTAGGGTGGCCAGAACCAGGTGGTATGGGTTAGGGTGGCCAGAAACAGGTGGTATGGGTTAGGGTGGCCAGAACCAGGTGGTATGGGTTAGGGTGGCCAGAACCAGGTGGTATGGGTTAGGGTGGCCAGAACCAGGTGGTATGGGTTAGGGTGGCCAGAACCAGGTGGTATGGGTTAGGGTGGCCAGAACCAGGTGGTATGGGTTAGGGTGGCCAGAACCAGGTGGTATGGGTTAGGTGGCCAGAACCAGGGTGGTATGGGTTAGGGTGGCCAGAACCAGGTGGTATGGGTTAGGGTGGCCAGAACCAGGTGGTATGGGTTAGGGTGGCCAGAACCAGGTGGTATGGGTTAGGGTGGCCAGAACCAGGTGGTATGGGTTAGGGGGGCCAGAACCAGGTGGTATGGGTTAGGGTGGCCAGAACCAGATGGTATGGGTTAGGGTGGCCAAAACCAGGTGGTATGAATCTGCTCTTGAAATCAAAACACACAGTCATTCAGAAATCAACCAACCAATCAATCAACCAACCAATCAATCAGCCAATCAACCAATGAATAATATAATAATAATAATATATGCCATTTAGCAGACGCTTTTATCCAAAGCGACTTACAGTCATGTGTGCATACATTCTACGTATGGGTGGTCCCGGGGATCGAACCCACTACCCTGGCGTTACAAGCGCCATGCTCTACCAACTGAGCTACAGAAAAAAATCCCACAGATTTACACAAAGATGGATACAGCAGCCAGGCCAAGCCACATTGGCCCTCACATTTACCACACTTCTGCAGGGGGATTAGCTTGGTAAATAATACATGAGTATGTAACTACAGTGGTGAGATGATGGTACCAGGATGAATATTTCCAATGCGAGGCAACAGCAACGTCTTTCTCGCAGTGGAGAAGGTCTTATCTAGGCTATACTATCAATCTCAATTCCACGTCCCGAGATCCTGTATCCACACATTATTCATTTAATATTAATGAATTAACATTATTGTTCACCTAATTATTTAGTATGTCTTAATTATCTCTTAGATAATCTATGCATGCTAGGTCATGGGGAACGTAAATTAGAAATTATAATGTTGTTTCTGTGGCCTACAAGAGGAATATAGGGTATTTTCTGCATATGAATCACTATAGAGTTGTAATAATGAATGTCCCTGGTGCATTGTGGGGGTTGTAGTGTCTGTTGCTGTATGTGTTGTATCTCTCTTTCTCTACCTCCTCTCCTTTCCATTTCCCAGTCAGGGCACACACTCTACAGAGCAAAATTAATCATTCATACAGTACATCTGTGTATAATCCCGTAGGACTGCTCCCCAGACAAACAGAGAGCGACTGAGAGAGACAGAGACTAGGAGTTAAGTCCTCAGTCCCCTTCATCACTCTCAGTCCTCAGTCCTCTTCATCACTCCCAGTCCTCAGTCCTCTTCATCACTCCCACCCAGTCTGTAGTCTCAGCTCTGCCTACCTGCCTGGTGTTATTGACCACCCCAGCCTGTGGTGCTGTAGCTCAGTAGGTCTCCACCACTGTTTACTGCCTCCTCTTTGGGCCTGGAGGCCTCTGTCTCCACATCTGTTTACTGCCTCTATGGGCCTGGGAGGCCTCGGTCTCCACCACAGCAGAGGAGGATATGGATATGGAAGGAATCCACACACACACAGGATATGTTACATACGTATGCTATTTCATTCATTCATTGGTTCATACAAGTTGTGTGGATTGGCTCCTCAGTAGAGAGGTGAAGCACGGTGCTTTCCTACTCTGGCATTACCCTGCCCTGTTCTACCTGATTAATCCTCTGATTAAATGAGCTGCCTTTCTCTGGAGTATCAATAACCCTCCTGTACAGCCGCTAGCAGTGATCACTCCCTCTGTGCTGTAATAGGTTAGAGGTCGTCACACACCTCCACAGACAGGCTTACTGCTCCCCAACCCACTGTCTCTATGTGTGTGTGTGTGTGTGTGTGTGTGTGTGTGTGTGTGTGTGTGTGTGTGTGTGTGTGTGTGTGTGTGTGTGTGTGTGTGTGTGTGTGTGTGTGTGTGTGTGTGTGTGTGTGTGTGTGTGTGTGTGTGTGTCTGTCTGTCTGTCTGTCTGTCTGTCTGTCTGTCTGTCTGTCTGTCTGTCTGTCTGTCTGTCTGTCTGTCTGTCTGTCTGTCTGTCTGTCTGTCTGTCTGTCTGTCTGTCTGTCTGTCTGTGTGTGTGTGTGTGTGCATGTGTGTGTGTGCACGCTAGCAGGGAAGTGTTAAATGTTAGTCAATTCACACCACCCATCCTCTCAAGCTGTCAGAAACGGATTGAAATCTCATTACATTTTCAAACATCCAGATAATTTTTTTCTTAAAACATGCACCCCTCCCCTCACTCCTTCCCCTCTTTCAGTTACACATATATTTAATTTCTTCATTTGAGGGACTTGTAGGGAGTGTGCATACGAAGAGGAACTGATTAAAACTGTATGTGTGTGTGTGTGTGTGTGTGTGTGTGTGTGTGTGTGTGTGTGTGTGTGTGTGTGTGTGTGTGTGTGTGTGTGTGTGTGTGTGTGTGTGTGTGTGTGTGTGTGTGTGTGTGTGTGTGTGTGTGTGTGTGTGTGTTTGCGTGTGTGTGTGTTTGTGTGTGTTTGGGTTGGAGGCAGTGTGTTCATGTGGAGTTGCTGGTTAAAGGGGCTAGAACAGGGTTTTCTTGGGAGTGTTTTTGTTCTTGGGGTCGAAAGAGCTCCCAAGTCTTAAGAGCCAAAGGGACAGCCTCTGGGTGAGTTCCAGATGGCACACTATGCCCAATGTAGAGCACTACTTTAGGAAATAGGGTGCCATTTAGGAGGCATCCTCTGTGTCTGTGTTCTCTGGCTACAATGCAGAGTTCAACGAGAGCGAAAGATCGCAAACCTGAAACACACCAGACAATTGTATTGACCCATATATGGAATACAGCCATAGCCTCTACCAAATGATTCACATCTCAACATGAAATGAATGATTCCCTCCACCTTCATTCCCTGTGATCGTTATCTCATCAGAGGAGATGACAGTTCATTCAGAAGCCAAACTGAAAGATCAGGAGAATGGGTGGAGGAAAAGATCAGGATAAACAGTTAAACTGTCTCCATCAGGAACACTATGAACAGTTAAACTGTCTCCATCAGGAACACTATGAACAGTTAAACTGTCTCCATCAGGAACACCGTGAACAGTTAAACTGTCTCCATCAGGAACACTATAAACAGTTAAACTGTCTCCATCAGGAACACTATGAACAGTTAAACTGTCTCCATCAGGAACACTATGAACAGTTAAACTGTCTCCATCAGGAACACCATGAACAGTTAAACTGTCTCCATCAGGAACACTATGAACAGTTAAACTGTCTCCATCAGGAACACCATGAACAGTTAAACTGTCTCCATCAGGAACACTATGAACAGTTAAACTGTCTCCATCAGGAACACCATGAACAGTTAAACTTTCTCCATATGAACAGTTAAACTGTCTCCATCAGAACACTATGAACAGTTAAACTGTCTCCATGATCAGAACACTATGAACAGTTAAACTGTCTCCATCAGGAACACTATGAACAGTTAAACTGTCTCCATCAGGAACACTATGAACAGTTAAACTGTCTCCATCAGGAACACCATGAACAGTTAAACTGTCTCCTATGAACAGTTAAACTGTCTCCATCAGGAACACTATGAACAGTTAAACTGTCTCCATTATGAACAGTTAAACTGTCTCCATCAGGAACACTATGAACAGTTAAACTGTCTCCATCAGGAACACTATGAACAGTTAAACTGTCTCCATCAGGAACACTATGAACAGTTAAACTGTCTCCATCAGGAACACTATGAACAGTTAAACTGTCTCCATCAGGAACACTATGAACAGTTAAACTGTTAAACAGTTAAACTGTCTCCATCAGGAACACTATGAACAGTTAAACTGTCTCCATCAGGAACACAGGAACATGAACAGTTAAACTGTCTTAAACTATGAACAGTTAAACTGTCTCCATCAGGAACACTATGAACAGTTAAACTGTCTCCATCGAACACTATGAACAGTTAAACTGTCTCCATCAGGAACACTATGAACAGTTAAACTGTCTCCATCAGGTTGAACAGTTAAACTGTCTCCATCAGGAACACAGTTAAACTGTCTCCATATGAACAGTTAAACTGTCTCCATCAGGAACACTATGAACAGTTAAACTGTCTCCATCAGGAACACTATGAACAGTTAAACTGTCTCCATCAGGAACACTATGAACAGTTAAACTGTCTCCATCAGGAACACTATGAACAGTTAAACTGTCTCCATCAGGAACACTATGAACAGTTAAACTGTCTCCATCAGGAACACTATGAACAGTTAAACTGTCTCCATCAGGAACACTATGAACAGTTAAACTGTCTCCATCAGGAACACTATGAACAGTTAAACTGTCTCCATCAGGAACACTATGAACAGTTAAACTGTCTCCATCAGGAACACTATAAACAGTTAAACTGTCTCCATCAGGAACACTATGAACAGTTAAACTGTCTCCATCAGGAACACTATAAACAGTTAAACTGTCTCCATCAGGAACACTATGAACAGTTAAACTGTCTCCATCAGGAACACTATGAACAGTTAAACTGTCTCCATCAGGAACACTATGAACAGTTAAACTGTCTCCATCAGGAACACTATGAACAGTTAAACTGTCTCCATCAGGAACACTATGAACAGTTAAACTGTCTCCATCAGGAACACTATGAACAGTTAAACTGTCTCCATCAGGAACACTATGAACAGTTAAACTGTCTCCATCAGGAACACTATGAACAGTTAAACTGTCTCCATCAGGAACACTATGAACAGTTAAACTGTCTCCATCAGGAACACTATGAACAGTTAAACTGTCTCCATCAGGAACACTATGAACAGTTAAACTGTCTCCATCAGAACACTATGAACACTCCATCAGGAACACTATGAACAGTTAAACTGTCTCCATGAACAGTTAAACTGTCTCCATCAGGAACACTATGAACAGTTAAACTGTCTCCATCAGGAACACTATGAACAGTTAAACTGTATCCATCAGGAACACAATAAACAGTTAAACACAGGAGGTCTCCCATTCATTAGCCTTCAGCCCACTCAATACCACTCAAAGTGGCTCTAATTCAGCAAAAACAAAAGATTGCAAAGATTTCACTTGAAGAGGAGGAAGTGGGAGAAGATATTAAAATCCTAAGAAATCATTAAATAACCTGGGTGGACTTGATGCTATAAAATAAGTTGATGTTATTTTTCCTTATTTGATTTTTAGTGGTTGTTTTTATTGTAAAAACAAAATAAGATATTCATTTAATAACCATTAAAATATCTCATTAGAAGAACCATTTGCCTAAAATAACAGTAAACAGATGTATTGTAGCAAGAACTGAATATTTTGGTATTTGCATATTTTTGTTCACCGCTCAGTAGCTCACCGGGCAATAATGAATGAATCCCAAATTGAATTAAGACGTTATTACTGGCTACGGGCGATCTGATTATGTGCCTTATTAAATCTGCTGTAAAAGGCCCACTGTGCTTCTGTCAGGTTTGGAGCGGGCAGCCGACTAGGACGGCCCGGCCCACAGGGCAACTCGCTCACTCCACCAGCTGAGGCCCCACCGATCGTTACCAAGGCAACGGCATAGCAAGAAGATATAGGGCCTGCCAAATGGAAAATGTCAATGACAGTAGATATGTTGATAGAGTGTTGTAGTGTTAAGGCAGGGGGCAAACAGGCTGGGAAAGAGGAGGAGGGGGGAGAAAGGGGGATAGGAGAGGGGAGGGTGTTCAGTGTGTGTGTGTGTGTGTGTGTATGAATGCGTGTGTGTGTGTGAGACAAGTTAAATGCGAGGCTGACTCTAATCCGGCAGAGCTGACAGGGAGAGACTGTCTGCCTTCATTAGAGTACAATTCCTTTGGATGCAGTGTGTGATGGACACACGCACAAAATAAACACAAAACACCCCACCCACTCAACACCTCTCCCAACCTCCATTCACACCAGTCATCCAACCCCTAGTCTCCCCTGGTAGACAGTGTGATTGTGGTCAGGTGATATTGGGGAGGAGTGAGACATGGAGTGTAGTGGAGGTAGTGGTGAGAGGTACTCTGTTCTAATCCACATATTGATCCCCCTGCACGGGCAGACTGACGATCGATGCAGGCAATAAAACCAAGCTGTATCGCCTCTAGGGAGAGGTAGAGCTCTGACCCGCAGGCAGACTGATCGGCTTGAAGAGTTTGTGGGAGGGGGAGGGTGGGTGGGTCTGTCTGTCTGTCTGTCTGACTCTGTGTGTGTGTGTGTGTGTGTGTGTGTGTGTGTGTGTGTGTGTGTGTGTGTGTGTGTGTGTGTGTGTGTGTGTGTGTGTGTGTGTGTGTGTGTGTGTGTGTGTGTGTGTGTGTGTGTGTGTGTGTGTGTGTGTGTGCGTGCGTGTGTGTGGTAGAGCCAAAGTGAGGGGTAGAGGAAGATCAGACAAAATCAGTGTGGACACCCCCATGGCTGTCATATGCACACCTCCCTTCAGGGACTCTGTACCATTGAACTAATGTTGCCATTCATGATCTCAAATAGTACATTGACCAGTCATATTAAAAGTACATCTACAGTACACTAACTGTACGCAGGCAGAAAGAAAGACAGACAAACAGAAGGAGGGTGGGTCTACATGCAGCAGTAGAGGAGAGAATGGTGGAGTGGTACAGGGGAGGGTCTACACGTAGCAGTAGAGTAGAGAATGGTGGAGTGGTACAGGGAGGGTCTACATGCAGCAGTAGAGGAGAGAATGGTGGAGTGGTACAGGGGAGGGTCTACACGTAGCAGTAGAGTAGAGAATGGTGGAGTGGTACAGGGGAGGGTCTACATGCAGCAGTAGAGAGAATGGTGGAGTGGTACAGGGGAGGGTCTACATGCAGCAGTAGAGGAGAGAATGGTGGAGTGGTACAGGGGAGGGTCTACACGTAGCAGTAGAGTAGAGAATGGTGGAGTGGTACAGGGGAGGGTCTACATGCAGCAGTAGAGTAGAGAATGGTGGAGTGGTACAGGGAGGGTCTACATGCAGCAGTAGAGTAGAGAATGGTGGAGTGGTACAGGGGAGGGTCTACATGCAGCAGTAGAGGAGAGAATGGTGGAGTGGTACAGGGGAGGGTCTACACGTAGCAGTAGAGTAGAGAATGGTGGAGTGGTACAGGGAGGGTCTACACGTAGCAGTAGAGGAGAGAATGGTGGAGTGGTACAGGGGAGGGTCTACATGTAGCAGTAGAGGAGAGAATGGTGGAGTGGTACAGGGGAGGGTCTACACGTAGCAGTAGAGTAGAGAATGGTGGAGTGGTACAGGGGAGGGTCTACATGCAGCAGTAGAGGAGAGAATGGTGGAGTGGTACAGGGGAGGGTCTACATGCAGCAGTAGAGTAGAGAATGGTGGAGTGGTACAGGGAGGGTCTACACATAGCAGTAGAGGAGAGAATGGTGGAGTGGTACAGGGGAGGGTCTACACGTAGCAGTAGAGGAGAGAATGGTGGAGTGGTACAGGGGAGGGTCTACACGTAGCAGTAGAGTAGAGAATGGTGGAGTGGTACAGGGGAGGGTCTACATGCAGCAGTAGAGGAGAGAATGGTGGAGTGGTACAGGGGAGGGTCTACATGCAGCAGTAGAGTAGAGAATGGTGGAGTGGTACAGGGGAGGGTCTACACGTAGCAGTAGAGGAGAGAATGGTGGAGTGGTACAGGGGAGGGTCTACACGTAGCAGTAGAGGAGAGAATGGTGGAGTGGTACAGGGGAGGGTCTACATGCAGCAGTAGAGGAGAGAATGGTGGAGTGGTACAGGGAGGGTCTACATGCAGCAGTAGAGGAGAGAATGGTGGAGTGGTACAGGGGAGGGTCTACATGCAGCAGTAGAGGAGAGAATGGCGGAGTGGTACAGGGGAGGGTCTACATGCAGCAGTAGAGTAGAGAATGGTGGAGTGGTACAGGGAAGGGTCTACATGCAGCAGTAGAGGAGAGAATGGTGGAGTGGTACAGGGGAGGGTCTACATACAGCAGTAGAGTAGAGAATGGTGGAGTGGTACAGGGGAGGGTCTACATGCAGCAGTAGAGGAGAGAATGGTGGAGTGGTACAGGGAGGGTCTACATGCAGCAGTAGAGGAGAGAATGGTGGAGTGGTACAGGGGAGGGTCTACATGCAGCAGTATAGTAGAGAATGGTGGAGTGGTACAGGGGAGGGTCTACATGCAGCAGTAGAGTAGAGAATGGTGGAGTGGTACAAGGGAGGGTCTACATGCAGCAGTAGAGTAGAGAATGGTGGAGTGGTACAGGGGAGGGTCTACATACAGCAGTAGAGGAGAGAATGGTGGAGTGGTACAGGGGAGGGTCTACATACAGCAGTAGAGGAGAGAATGGTGGAGTGGTACAGGGGAGGGTCTACATACAGCAGTAGAGGAGAGAATGGTGGAGTGGTACAGGGGGTCTACATGCAGCAGTAGAGTAGAGAATGGTGGAGTGGTACAGGTGAGGGTCTACACGTAGTAGTCAAGCCAGGGTGAATAAATCTCTTCCAGTATGAGGGAGAGAGTGGGTGATGCCAACCACCGCAGGCAGACAGGCCAGCCCCAATCTTTCAGTTTTAGGAAGAGTAGGCGATGCCAACCACCGCAGGCAGACAGGCCAGCCCCGATCATTTAATCACATCCAAATATGTATAATTCCAGTGTATGATTCACAAGTTGGTTTATATGAGTAGGGATGTTAAGCAACTGCTAAAGAAGTCTCTAGATTTTGCTCGCCTGAAGTAGAGTATATTGTGATAATTTGTAGGCCACACTACTTGCCTAGAGAGTTTTCAGCTATACTTTTCGTGGCTGTTTATTTACCACCACAGAAAGACACTGGCACTAAGACCGCACTCAGTCAGCTGTATAAGGAATAAGCAAACAGTAAACCACTCAACCAGAGGCGGCGCTCCTAGTGGCCGGAGACTTTAATGCAGGAAAACTTATATCAGTTCTACCAAATTTCCATCAACATGTTAAATGTGCAACCAGAAAATGTCTAGATCACCTGTACTCCAGACACAGAGATGCGTACAAAGCTCTCCCTCACCCTCCATTTGGTAAATCCGCCCACAACTCTATCCTCCTGATTCCTGCTTACAAGCAAAAATTAAAGCAGGAAGCACCAGTGATTCGGTCAATAAAAAAGTGATCAGATGAAGCAGATGCTAAACTACAGGACTGTTTTGCTGGCACAGACTGGAATATGTTCCGGGATTCTTCCGATGACATTGAGAAATAAACCACATCAGTCACTGGCTTTATAAAAAAGTGCATCGAGGACGTCGTCCCAACAGTGACTGTACGTACATACCCCAACCAGAAGCCATGGATTACAGGCAACATTCGCACTGAGCTAAAGGGTAGAGCTGCCGCATTCAAGGTGCGGGATTCTAACCCGGAAGCTTACAAGGAATCCTGCTATGCCCTGAGACGAACCATCAAACAGGCAAAGTGTCAATACAGGGCTATGATTGAATCATACTACACCGGCTCCGAAGCTCGTCTTATGTGGCAGGGCTTGCAAATTATTACAGAGGGAAGCACAGCTGAGAGCTGCCCAGTGACACAAGCCTACCAGATGAGCTAAATCACTTCTATGCTCGCTTCGAGGCAAGCAACACTGAGGCATGCATGAGCATCAGCTGTTCCAGGTAACTGTGTGATCACGCTCTCTGTAGCCGATGTGAGTAAGACCTTTAAACAGGTCAACATACACAAGGCTGCGGGGCCAGACGGATTTCCAAGATGTGTGCTCCGTGCATGTACTGACCAACTGGCAGGTGTCTTCACTGACATTTTCAACATGTCCCTGATTAAGTCTGTAATGCCAACATGTTTCAAGCAGACCACCATAGTCCCTGTGCCCAAGAACACAAAGGCAACCTGCCTAAATGACTACCGACCCGTAGCACTCACGTCTGTAGCCATGAAGTGCTTTGAAAGGTTGGTAAAGGCTCACATCAACTCCATTATCCCAGAAACCCTAGACCCACTCTAATTTGCATACCGCCCAAACAGATCCACAGATGATGGAATCTCTATTGCATTCCACACCCTTTCTCACCTAGACAAAAGGAACACTTACGTGAGAATGCTATTCATTGACTACAGCTCAGCGTTCAACACCATAGTACCCGCAAAGCTCATCACTAAGCTAAGGATCCTGGGACGAAACACCTCCCTCTGCAACTGGATCCTAGTCTTCCTGACGGGCCGCCCCCAGGTTGTGAGGGTAGGTAGCAACACATCTTCCACGCTGATCTTCAACACTGGAGCTCCCCAGGGGTGCGTGCTCAGTCCCCTCCTGTTCACCCACGACTGCATGGCCAGGCACGACTCCAACACCATCATTAAGTTTGCAGACGACACAACAGTGGTAGGCCTGATCACCGACAACGACGAGACAGCCTATAGGGAGGAAGTCAGAGAAAGCGTCAAGTTCCTTGGTGTCCACATCAACAACAAACTAGAATGGTCCAAACACACCAAGACAGACGTGAAAAGGGCACGACAAAGCCTATTCCCCTGAGGAAACTAAAAAGATTTGGCATGGGTCCTGAGATCCTCTACAGCTGCAACATCGAGAGCATCACTGCCTGGTACGGCAACTGTTCGTCCTCTGACCGCAAGGCACTACAGATGGTAGTGCGTACGGCCCAGTACATCACTGGGGTTAAGCTGCCTGCCATCCAGGACCTCTATACCAGGTGGTGTTAGAAGGCCCTAAACATTGTCAAAGACCCCAGACACCCCAGTCATAGACTGTTCTCTCTACTACTGCATGGCAAGCGGCACCGGAGTGCCAAGTCGAGGTCCAAGAGGCTTCTAAACAGTTTTTACCCCAAGCCATAAGACTCCTGAACAGGTAATCAAATGGCTACCCGGACAGTTGCATTGTGTTCCCCCCCAAACCCTATTTTTATGCTGCTGCTACTCTCTGTTCATCATATATGCATAGTCACTTTAACCATATCTACATGTACATACTACCTCAATCAGCCCGACTAACCGGTGTCTGTATTTAGCCTCGCTACTTTTATAGCCTCACTACTGTATATAGCCTCTCTACTGTATATAGCCTCTCTACTGTATATAGCCTCACTACTGTATATAGCCTCACTACTGTATATAGCCTCACTACTGTATATAGCCTCTCTACTGTATATAGCCTCTCTACTGTATATAGCCTCACTACTGTATATAGCCTCTCTACTGTATATAGCCTCACTACTGTATATAGCCTCACTACTGTATATAGCCT
>NC_060188.1:4945622-4949311 GCF_021184085.1 Oncorhynchus gorbuscha
CAATCAAGTAGCATCTTAGCGGTGGAAAGGTAGCACCTTAGTGGTGGAAGTGGGAGTGTGTCTCTGTGTGTACGCATGCCACAGTATGTCTATATCTCTAAAATATGTCTAGCCTCTGTCAAATCTAGAAAATAATCCAACGAGGTCACCGTACTGTCTGTTCAGAGATGGGGAAATACATATGCCACATTCTGTATTCACACACACTCTCCTCTCTTTCTCCTTCCGTCTCATGTACCTAGAAGAGGAGAACAGCTTCATCTGCAACCCTGGCCAGTGTCCTGCCTCCCTGCCTCTCCCCCAGGATCAGACCTGAATGGTTGTTCAGCTCAGCTGTAGAACTGCTGTAAGTCTGGTGTGTGTAGCGAAGAGAATGTGGAGCGTTGTTTTAACTGGTCCCCCAGGCAGGACCCAGTATGGCCATTAAACATGAAAGTTACTCAGCAGGCTAAACAGCCAGCTAATTAGAGGAGTGTCCCCAGGGGCCCCAGGCCTTATATGTTTACTGGGAGAAGAGAGAAAGAAGAACTCACTTTCTCTCACTGTGAGCATCTTTCTTTAATGGCAGCACTCACTTTCTCTCACTGTGAGCATCTTTCTTTAATGGCATCACTCACTGTCTCTCATTGTGAGCATCTTTCTTTAATGGCAGCACTCACTTTCTCTCACTGTGAGCATCTTTCTTTAATGCAGCACTCACTTTCTCTCGCTGTGAGCATCTTTCTTTAATTGCATCACTCACTTTCTCTCATTATGAGCATCTTTCTTTAATAGCAGCACTCACTGTTTCTCGCTATGAGCATCTTTCTTTAATTGCAGCACTCACTGTCTCTCGTTGTGAGCATCTTTCTTTAATGGCAGCACTCACTGTCTCTTGCTGTGAGCATCTTTCTTTAATGGCAGCACTCACTTTATCTCGTTGTGAGCATCTTTCTTTAATTGCAGCACTCACTGTCTCGTTGTGAGCATCTTTCTTTAATTGCAGCACTCACTGTTTCTCGCTGTGAACATCTTTCTTTAATGGCAGCACTCACTTTATCTCGTTGTGAGCATCTTTCTTTAATTGCAGCACTCACTTTCTCTCACTATGAGCATCTTTCTTTAATTGCAGCACTCACTGTCTCGTTGTGAGCATCTTTCTTTAATGGCAGCACTCACTGTTTCTCGTTGTGAGCATCTTTCTTTAATTGCAGCACTCACTGTTTCTCATTGTGAGCATCTTTCTTTAATTGCAGCACTCACTGTTTCTCGTTGTGAGCATCTTTCTTTAATTGCAGCACTCACTGTCTCTCGCTGTGAGCATCTTTCTTTAATTGCAGCACTCACTTTGAGCATCTTTCATTATGAGCATCTTTCTTTAATGCAGCACTCACTTTGTCTCTTGCTATGAGCATCTTTCTTTAATTGCAGCACTCACTGTTCTCGCTGTGAGCATCTTTCTTTAATGGCAGCACTCACTGTCTCTCGTTGTGAGCATCTTTCTTTAATGGCAGCACTCACTTTATCTCATTATGAGCATCTTTCTTTAATGGCAGCACTCACTGTCTCTCATTGTGAGCCTCCTTCTTTAATGGCAGCACTCACTGTCTCTCGTTGTGAGCATCTTTCTTTAATGGCAGCACTCACTGTCTCTGCTGTGAGCATCTTTCTTTAATGGCATCACTCACTTTCTCTGTTGTGAGCATCTTTCTTTAATGGCAGCACTCACTGTCTCTTGTGAGCATCTTTCTTTAATAGCAGCACTGTGAGCATCTTTCTTTAATAGCAGCACTCACTGTCTCTCGCTGTGAGCATCTTTCTTTAATTGCAGCACTCACTGTCTCTCTGAGCATCTTTCTTTAATGGCAGCACTCACTTTCTCTCATTATGAGCATCTTTCTTTAATGGCAGCACTCACTGTCTCTCATTGTGAGCCTCCTTCTTTAATGGCAGCACTCACTGTCTCTCGCTGTGAGCATCTTTCTTTAATTGTAGCACTCACTGTCTCTCGTTAGAGCATCTTTCTTTAATGGCAGCACTCACTTTCTCTCATTATGAGCATCTTTCTTTTAACTGTCTCTGCTGTGAGCATCTTTCTTTAATAGCAGCACTCACTGTCTCCCATCCTTTAATGGCCCTCACTCCCTCCCTCCTCCGTTCACTCAGGGGAGCACTCACTGATTGTTTATTGCAGCACTCATGTTTCTCGTTGGCCATCTTTCTTTAAACAAAAGCCATTTAGCATAATTGAGTGGGATAAATGGTAATCTTTCTTTAATGACTCACTGTCTCTCGTTGTAAAGCATCTTTCTTTAATGGCAGCACTCACTGTTTCTCGTTGTGAGCATCTTTCTTTAATGGCAGCACTCACTGTCTCTCTGGATGTGGCCATTTCTTTAATTGCAGCACTATCGTTGTGGCATCTTTCTTTAATGGCAGCACTCACTGTCTCTCGCTGTGAGCATCTTTCTTTAATTGCAGCACTCACTTGGGAGTGTGTTCAGATCTGGATGTGGATTTCTGGATATCTGTGGGAGTGTGTCTGTGTGATTATGTGAGATCTTTCTGGATATCTGCTGGAGCATCTTTCTGTGTGATCACTGGATGTGGCATTTCTTCTAATGGCAGACTATCTGTGGGAGTGTCTGTGTGCATCTTTCTTCAATGGATGTGGATGTAATGCAGCATACTGTCTCGTTGGGAGCATGTTTCTGTGTGATCTGTCTCTTGCTGTGGATCTTTCTTCTAATGGCAGCACTCACTGTCTCTCGCTGGGAGTGTGTCTTTGTGTGATCTCAAATGTTTCTGGACCTCTCCTTTCCTCTTTTATTCTGGTCTCCTCCCTCCCTCCCTCCCTCCCTCCCTCCTCCCTCCCTCCCTCCTCCCTCCCTCCCCTCCCTCCCTCCCTCCACTCCCCTCCCTCCCTCCCTCCCTGTTCATCAGGGAGTATGATTGTCTGTGTATGCTAATCTTGATGTGGATGTCTGGATTTATCTGTGGGCAACTCCACTGTTGTGTCTGTGTGATCTGGATGTGTGATCTGGATATCTGTGGGAGTGTGTCTGTGTGATCTGGATGTGGATGTCTGGATATCTGTGGGAGTATGTCTGTGTGATCTGGATGTGGATGTCTGGATATCTGTGGGAGTGTGTCTGTGTGATCTGGATGTGGATGTCTGGATATCTGTGGGAGTGTGTCTGTGTGATCTGGATGTGGATGTCTGGATATCTGTGGGAGTGTGTCTGTGTGATCTGGATGTGGATGTCTGGATATATGTGGGAGTGTGTCTGTGTGATCTGGATGTGGATGTCTGGATATCTGTGGGAGTGTGTCTGTGTGATCTGGATGTGGATGTCTGGATATCTGTGGGAGTGTGTCTGTGTGATCTGGATGTGGATGTCTGGATATCTGCTATGGGATGTGGATGTCTGGATATCTGTGGGAGTATGTCTGTGTGATGTGGATGTCTGCATATCTGTGGAGTGTGTCTGTGTGATCTGGATGTGGATGTCTGGATATCTGTGGGAGTGTGTCTGTGTGATCTGGATGTCTGGATATCTGTGGGGGTGTGTCTGTGTGATCTGATGTGGATGTCTGGATATCTGTGGGGGTGTGTCTGTGTGATCTGATGATGTCTGGACATCTGTGGGAGTGTGTCTGTGTGATCTGGATGTGGATGTCTGGATATGTGTGGGAGTGTGTCTGTGTGA